>NC_056730.1:190343506-190541006 GCF_019279795.1 Protopterus annectens
GTCACTACCAATTCAGAGCCCTGCCCTTTGGCCTCAGCACAGCCCCCAGGGTGTTTACCAAATGCATGGCAGTGGTCGCGGCTCACCTGAGACAAGGATTCCAGGTGTTTCCATATTTAGACAACTGGCTCCTTACTGCCACCACCAGGCACCAACTACTCCAATCCAGAGATTACGCTGTACAAACATGGAACGCGCTAGGTATCTCTATAAATTTCGAAAAGTCTGCATTGTCGCCTTGTCAGTCTATTACCTTCATAGGCGCCGTTTTAAACACAGTGGAGCTCTCAGCAAAACTACCTACACAAAGAGTTTCAGACATTCGCAACCATGTTCAGATCCTGTTACAGGAGAGCAGAGTCCAAGCCAGATTTGTACTAAAAACACTTGATCTCATGGCAGCAGCAATCACTTTACTCCCCCTAGTGCGTTTTCATATGCGGATCCTGCAGTGGATGCTATTTTCCCAGTGGTCCTTTCAGCAGCTCCCCATGTCACACACCATTCTAATCACTCAGTCATGCAAAAGACACCTTTCTTGGTGGACGGTCTCCCCTCAGGTACTCCAGGGCAGACCTGTGGTCCTTCCTCCTCCTGTTGCCACTGTGACAATGGATGCCTCCCTGATGGGTGAGGGGGGGGGGACATTTTCGGGACAGGACAGTCCAGGGCACATGGCAACCCTTCGAATGCCACTTGCACATAAATGTCTTGGAAATGAGAGCGGTACGTTTAGCGTTGCAGGCCCTTCAGGACTCTCTACCCACCGGGACTATTGCAATTCAAACAGACAATATGTCTGTAGTGTGGTACATCAACAAGCAGGGCGGAACCAGATCCTACCCCTTCTGTCGAGAAGCACTCAGACTTTGGCAATGAGTGATCTCTTCTCAACGGTTTCTGGTAGCAACGCATATTCCCGGGAAGTCCAACATCATAGCTGACAGACTGAGCAGAGCCATTCTCATGCCTCATGAGTGGTCTCTCAACCAGATAGTAGCGGAAAGAATTTTCAGAAGGTGGGGTCAACCTTGCCGTGACCTTTTTGCAACACCTCTAAACAGCAAGTGCCCAGACTTCTTCACCCTCTTCCCTCTCCCAGGTCTACCCCCCAGAGACGCTCTAGTTCACGATTGGCCCCGGGGTCTTCTGTATGCATTCCCCCCCTTTCCCTTGATTACTCAATTAATCCAGAAAGCGACTGCCTTGAGAGCCAGGATGATCCTCATTGCCCCTTACTGGCCTCGACAAATTTGGTTTCCGTTCCTGCAACGCCATCTACTGGAGCAGCCCTGGCATCTGGACCCAGTGCCAGATCTTCTGACCCATCAATCAGGCGGGCTGCATCAGTCCCTTCGATCTCTCAACCTCACAGCTTGGTTGCTTCACTTCCAACCCTAGCCAGGCTTCCCCTTATCTCTCAACCAGTTCGCGATATCATCCTCGCTTCTCACAAGTCTACTACCAGAAAGACTTATGCTAGCAAATGGAAGCATTTCTCTGTCTGGGCAGGGGAAAAACATGTGGACCCCTTTACGGCTCCTGTCCAGACAGTTCTAGAGTTTCTAGCAGAACTCTTTCGATTGGGCTCCTCCTCAGCTACCATCAGAGTTCAACTGGCAGCTATTGCAAATTTCCACGTTGGCTTGTCAGAGACCAGCATCATATCCCACAAACTTTGCAAAGCCTTTTTAAAAGGAACCCTTTTACTTAGGCCCCCGGTTAAGGACCCACCCCCACGGTGGGACTTAAATTTGGTACTGTCTTCTTTAATTCTTCCACCCATTGAGCCGGTGGCTTCTTGTTCGTTGAAGTTGCTCTCGTGGAAAACACTCTTCTTAGTAGCCATCACCTCAGCAAGACGGGTCTCAGAACTTCAAGCCCTTTGCGTTCGCCCTCCTTATCTTGTTTTTCACAAAGACAGAGTGTCACGTAGGACTAATCCATCTTTTTTACCCAAAATAATCTCAGAGAAAAATGTGAATCAGACCATAGATCTTCCAGTCTTCTTCCCAAATTACACCAATAGAGCTGAACGAAAGTTACATTGTTTGGACCTTCACCGTAAATTACGCTTCTACCTGGACAGAACTAAGCAGATGAGAAAATCAAACCAGCTCTTCCTGTCTTATGCGGAAGGGAAGCAAGGCCAACCAGTCTCTAAGGTAACTTTGTCTAGGTGGTTGTCCTGTCATATCATGTTGGTCTATCAGCTGAGGAACAGGGAACTTCCTACTAAGCCTAGAGACCACTCAACCAGAGCTTTAGCTTCTTCAATAGCCTTTCAGGCAAGATTGCCGATGGATTCCATTTGCGCAGTGGCCACTTGGGCCTCTCCTCATACCTTCATTTCTCATTACAAGCTCGATATGGCCTCCAGAAGTCGGGCTGATTTTGGTTCCACTGTACTCAAGAGTTTGTTCCATTGAGCCACCCAGGATTTAGGTGCTAGGGACGCTGTCCCATCCAGCAAGAATGAAGGTGAGATTGACAACTTAATATTGAGAAGTTATGTACTTACCATAACGTTCCATGTTAGTTGTCTTCTTCTCGCCTTCTTTCTTAAGTCCCACCCTCCATCCCCCTAGCCTGGGAAGATCTAGAGTACCTTGTGAGAGTTATTGCCACCTCAGTGATATCCCCAGCTGGCTCCCTTGCTCCCTGTTTTTTGCTAGCTCCTCTAGAGGGGTTTATATATATATATATATATATATATATATATATATATATATATATATATATATATAGATATATATATATAGATAGATAGATAGATATATCTTTATTTTTGTATCTATGATTAGGTGGATTATTCTCTGTTGTGGTGGGATATATATGTCCATAGTGTTAGCTATCAAACGAGATCTGGGTATCTGACGCCTAGCATTATGGGACATAGCATAGCCTCAAGCCAGTAAAAACAGCTCTCGAGCTTTAGTATTAGGCCGAGTCGGAGCCGAGGTTCTGCTCCGAACCCATCCAGCAAGAAAGAAGGTGAGAAGAAGACAACTAACATGGAACATTATGGTAAGTACATAACTTGTCATTGTTATAGAGTGTGTTGAGGAGATGGAAAGAGTACTTTGAGGGGTTGATGAATGAAGAGAATGAGAGGGATAGAAGGTTGGATGATGTAGGGATAGTGAATCATGAAGTACAATGGATTAGCAAGGAGGCAGTAAGGATAGCTATGAAGAGGATGAAGAATGGAAAGGCTGTTGGCCCAGATGACATACCTGTGGAAGCATGGAGGTATTTAGGTGAAATGGTAGTGGAGTTTTTAACCAGATTGTTTAATGAAATCTTGGAAAGTGAGAGCATGCCTGAGGAATGGAGAAAAAGTGTTTTGGTACCAATGTTTAAGAATAAGGGTGATGTGCAGAGCTGTAGTAACTACAGAGGGATTAAATTGATCAGTCACAGCATGAAGTTATGGGAAAGAGTAGTGGAAGCTAGGTTAAGAAGGGACGTGATGATTAGTGATCAGCAGTATGATTTCATGCTGGGAAAGAGCACTACAGATGTGATGTTTGCTCTGAGAGTGTTGATGGAGAAGAACAGAGAATGTCAGAAGGAGTTGCATTGTGTTTTTGCAGTCTTAGAGAAAGCATATGACAGGGTGCCTCGAGAGGAGTTGTGGTATTGTATGAGGAAGTCAGGAGTGTCAGAGAAGCATGTAAGAGTGGTACAGGATATGTACGAGGGTAGTGTGACAGCGGTGAGGTCTGCTGTGGGAGTGACGGATGCGTTTAAGGTGGAGGTGGGATTACATCAAGGATCAGCTCAGATCCCTTTCTTATTTGCAATGGTGATGGACAGGTTGACAGACAAGATCAGACAGGAGTCCCCGTGGACTATGATGTTTGCAGATGACATTGTGATCTGTCGTAGGAGTAGAGAACAGGTGGAGGAGATCCTGGAGAGATGGAGATATGCTCTAGAGAGAAGAGGAATGAAGGACAGCAGGACTAAGACAGAATATATGTGTGTGAATGAGAGGGAGGATAGAGGAATGGTGAGGATGCAAGGAGTAGAGGTGGTGAAGGTGGATGAGTTTAAATACTTGGAGTCAATAGTTCAGAATAACGGTGAGTGTGAAAGAGATTTGAAGAAGAGAGTACAGGCAGAATAGAGTGGGTGGAGGAGAGTGTCAGGAGTGATTTGAGACAGACGAGTACCTGTAAGAGTGAAAGGGAAGGTCTACAAATGGGTATTGAGACCAGCTATGTTATATGGGTTGGAGACAGTGGCATTGACAAAAAGGCAGGAGTTTGAGCTGGATGTGGCAGTTAAAGATGTTAAGATTTTGCACTGGATGTGACGAGGGTGGACAGGATTAGGAATAAGTATATTAGAGGGTTAGCCCAGGTTGGAAGGTTTGGAGACAAAGCCAGAGAGGCAAGATTACGTTGGTTTGGATATGTGCTCAGGAGGGATGCTGAGTATATTGGGAAAAAGATGCTAAGGATGAAACTACCAGATAACAGGAAAAGAGGAAGGCCTAAGATAAGGTTTATGGATGTGGTGAGAGAGGACAAGAGAGGGTGGTGTGACAGAGCAAGATGCAGAGAACAGGAAGAAATGAAAACAGGTGATCCGCTGTGGCAACCCCTAACAGGAACAGCCGAAAGAAGATGATGATGATAATACCAGAGCTGTATGTGTTTTGTGTACACTCCAATTCCTTTGGAGTGCTTCTGTGGTCACGAAGTGTGTTCACAGATGTTTATATATATGGCTATTGATGTAACTGTATAATATAAATTCTTCTTCTTCTTCTTTCGGCTTTTCCCGGTTAGGGGACACCACAGCGGATCATCTGTCTGCTCATGATTGGCAGTGGAATTTTATGGTGTCGAGTTGCCAGCCCGGTGCCCAACCTTCCACAGAAGGCACACACACACTCACACCTAGGGCCAATTTAGAGTGTCCAATCCACCTACTGCATGTCTTTGGGATGTGGGAAACCGGAGCACCCGGAGGAAACCCACGCGACCACAGGGAGGACATGCAGACTCCGCACAGAAGGCACCACAGCCGAGAATCGAGCCGGAGAACCTCTTGCTGTGAGGCGGCAACGCTAACCGCTGCACCACCATGGCCGCCCTGTAACTGTATAATATAAATATATATCACACAGGATAGTTACATGTCAGTGAAGTAACATCTCACTATGTGCTGACATAATATTACGTTCTCTGTTGACTGTACTCTCCAGCACACATGGGTTTAGATGGGTGTTTCGAATGTTTATTATACAGACGATTACTACCTATATATGCAAGCTATGGTTAAGGTATACTTCTGAACATAATAAACATCCCTGCCTTTATCGGGATTGGAACCTCAAATGCAAAGATGCTTTGCAGATGCTGTAACCATTACACTGTTGACATTAATGTTGCTTCCGCCTATTTCCTATTTAGATGATTTCTATGTGTAAGCTAGGCTAAGCAAAGGGCGGAGGCCCCCAAACTCACTGAGCTTCACCTACTCTTGAAATAACAACATATAACAAATGTACTGTGAGACAATACATTACATTCCTAACTACATTAGGCATAGCCCTTCACTGACACACTTCAAGGGAAACCGTGATGTGTGAATGGGTAACAGAATATACACCCCTGGGATCATGTGTCCCAGAACCATACAGCCAGGGGGTGGGGGAGCCTGTCCAGTTTGATAGCTGCGAGACCTGTTGGGGGAATTGAATGGTGTTGAATTGTCACATTAACATGCCCTCTTTAGATCAATAAGTGCCCCTATCACTCTCCACAACCCCAGTCTTCAACAGCTTCCAGCAACTCTGCCTGGAATTGCTTCATTGGCTATGCTTGACAAAGGCTCAGTTACTTCATCAATGGTGCGGAGAAAGCCAACACACTGTAGCTATGCTTATAATTGCCCTTGGGCAGATAGGTAGTAGGCTATCTGTGAACATCTAAAGTACAGGCCATCACATCCATAATATGTGAATAAACAGACCTTCAGATCACAATATACAGTGAGAAATCACCATGTAGTCAGGAAACAGTTAAGTACAGCAAGAACATACAGAACACTGATTCTTAGTCACTGCAAAAGCCTATCTTGGAAGCTAGAATACTTGATAAGTTTAAGGCTTTCTATTGCTTACCAGTAGGTTACCTACAGGAGAGATGAAAAACAAGCACAGATGGGGAACATGCATGCAACGATACCATACTGGCCTATGTGTCAGCCTTAGGCTTTGGAATACTGGCCAAGGCTATTGGTGCCCCCATGGTGCCTTATTTAGGAGAGTCTTGAAGGTGAATACCAGCTCTGTAAATGGCACAATAGCAGATTCAATGAGGGTTATGCTGCTCAACACCAGGGGTTGTGATCACAACATGCATGCACTCACAGCACTCCTCAGGATGGACAACATCAACATCTGTGCAGTAACTGAGATCTGTCTTAAGGCTCCTGAGAGCACACCAGCACTACCAGACTACAACTCATACCACACATTTCAGCCAGAGAACATGTACTGACACAGACATGGAGGGGCTGTATCCATATTCATCAGGGATACCTACACCTCCAGGTTAGTGGGGCAGCATGATACCTCTGAGATCATCCATGTGCAGCTAACATTAGCCACAACTGCAATGTAAACTGTGGCCTGCTACGGATCACCCTCCATGACTCAGGACCACCACTCCATCTACCTGGAGACAGTGGAGAACATGACAGTCCTAACGCACACCCTGGCATTGGTCGATGTCAACTACCATACCATTAACTGCAAAACTTATTCCAGTACTCACTTCCAGGCCCAGCGCTTTCTGGAATTTATCACCTCATATGCCCTGTATCAGGTGGTAACCTCCCTAACGAGGGGTGGAAACTACTAGAAGTGGTCATCACTAACATGGGTAACAGGCGCACCACAGTGGAGGTTAACCAGTCGCTGGTTAGATCTGACAATGCACTATTTACTGTTTCCACACCCAAGCTTCTCCCCCACCCACGGATACCACAGTGTATACCTTTCCTACAGCTAAATTTATACTACTAGTGACAGAGGTGGGAGGTTTCACAGCCCCCATGCTAAGGGGAAACACTGCTTAAGATACAGGCAGATTTACAAATGCAGTCTATAAGCACCTACATGGATGTATGAATTGTGCCATCACTGGTAAACCAAGACTCACTCCTCCTAGACAAGGACACCAGTCTGGTGGACCTCTGCAATAAACAGGCTATACTACATAAATAGGACAGTGTTCCAGATAAACAGCAAATCCCACAAAGGGCAGACATCTGTGACCACTATTAGTATGATACATAGGTCCCTCATGACATCATCCAAGGCTAACATCAGCAGGAGAATACGCAAGGATTCGAAAGATAACCACAAA
The DNA here is from genome assembly GCF_019279795.1 of Protopterus annectens. Classification (NCBI taxonomy): domain Eukaryota; kingdom Metazoa; phylum Chordata; order Ceratodontiformes; family Protopteridae; genus Protopterus; species Protopterus annectens. The sequence continues at coordinate 190,350,895 of NC_056730.1, forward strand.
GCCTACTTTGGCTATGTCAAGGATCTAAGTGGTGACACAGATTTGCACTGTGCCAGTGAAATATCACACAAAATATGCTGACCCTACCGATATCGCCAACATCCTTGCAGATACATTCAGTGCATACTTCACCCCCTAAAGAGCCCACAACACTACCTGAAAGGTACAGTATCCCACACATCAGAGACACACAGGTGGAAATGGCCCTCTTTAACAGAAGAACACAGCATCAATGGAGGCAGATGTTGTCCCAGACTGCACCTTGCAAACAAGACAACCTGACCCCCCACCTAATTAAGCTTTCCAACCTCAGCCTCTCCACAGGCTACATGCCCATACAATGGTGCGTGGCAACGGTTATTCCACTCCATCAAGGTGGAATCACAACTGACCATGGTAACTACCACCCCATACGCCTGACTAACCTGGTCTGCAATGGTATGGTTCGCATCCTCATGGCACTCATTAACAAAGACATTGGTAACCTCCAAACACGTGACCCAACCCAGGTCAGCTTGGTTGAGTGCAGTTCATGCCTACTGAACTTGTTTGACGTCTTACATACAGTCACCAAGACATTAGATGATGGGGGAGGTGGTTCACACATACTACCTGGACCTCGCCAAGGCTTTTGCCACCATGCCCCACTCAGGTATTATTGATAAACACACCAGCCTGTACATACACCCATACATCACAGGTTGGGTTGCCAACGGGCTTACACACAGAACCCACATGGTACGACTAGCGGTCTCTAGGTCCAACTCTTGACCAGTCAATACTGGTGTCCCACACGACTCAGTCCTGGGAGCCCTACTGTTTGGCATATACATCTCAGAGGTACAGGCTAACACAAGTGGACTACGGCAGACCATGTTTGGCAATGACTGCAAACTGGGAGCCATGATTGATAGTCCAGCTGACACAGACATCCCTCAAGGGGCCTCACAGAGAACGTCACAGGGTGTCAAGCATCACGGCCTCCAGCCAAGTGCCACTAACTGCATGGTCATTCTATTGTGAAATATTAAGCACCCACATATTAACACATAAGTGGCAGCCACTTTAATATGGATGAAGTAATGGGGTATCTGGGGACTAAGGTAGATACTGATCTCCCCTTTGGCAATCATATCTCCACAGTAGTTAGGACATCCTTCTATGTAGGCCATCTGATTACTAAAGGATTCCCATCTAGACATACTGGGGTTATAGTGCCCCTTTACTCATCACTCATCAGTCCCATCATAGGGTATAATAACCCATGTGGTATGTACCTCAGAAGACACTTTCAACAGCTGGGAGGTCCACGAATGTACCTCGCCAAAGGGAATACTGGCCTCTGGATGGGGAACAGTAGCTGCACCCCTGGGATCCCGCCATTGGCTCTGCTCCACAATGGGACAGTTAATGAATCAATGGGATGGCAAAAGCTGACACATTTTGGCTGGGCTTATGAATGGCCTCTGGCAGTTGGCCAAGTACCTACCTATGAATCTATACATACAGTATCTGCATATGCTGATAGCTTAATTTACTGTTCAGGTGTTGTCTTACCTTGTGCCAATGGCAGTTGTGTGTGCAATAGTTGAGGGCTGCCTATGTTGGACGCACACAGTAGACTGCCTATACATGACAATTTACAGATAGTCTTGTGTGTGTGCCATCCATTTTTACTGTGTGTGCAGATGGAGAAAGGTGTCAGTCCCTAGGTGCCTACACTGTCAGCGTGTGTGCTATACGTTCCCTCTTTGCCAGGGCATGGGCATACTGGGCACGCATCCATCTGCCTACTGAGGCTGGCTCAGGGTGTTCGTGGTCTGAGTATCTCTGTGCCTGTGGGGCCCTTGGCAATGGTGGTGGGCTGTGAGGGCCTTCACCATTTTGTCCCTGCTGTAGCTGTTTCCACAGGACCATATTGTGTAGCATGGCACACACTATGAAGATGCGGGGCACACGTGCCTGGACAGTACTGCAAGGCTCCACCAGATATGTCCAAGTAACAGAACCATGATTTCAGCATCCCAAACACATGCTCTATAATGATTCTGGTTTGTGCATGTGCCTCATAATGGCTTTCCTGCATGGGTATGTGTGCATTTCTGATGGGAGTCATCATCCACAGTTCCAGTGCATAGCCGGCATCCCCCACCAGGTGGCCATTTGGGATGTCCCCCTTGGCAAATAACTGATACAGCTGTGAGGCATGCCAGATGTGGGAGTCGTGATAGCTTCCAGGGCTGCCAGCACACACATCCATGATAATGCCTGGGCATTGCACATGACCTGGCAGTTGATGGAGGGGTATCCCTTGCGGTTTATGTAGCGCCTACCCTGCTCACCAGGTGGTGACTTGATGTGTATGTGCTTGCAGTCTATTGCACCGGGTATTCTGCCACATGGTGGAAGAGACGCATATTGCTGGCCAACTCCTCCTGCGTTCAGGGGAAGTATATGTGCTCATTGGCATGTGGTAACATGGCATCCAGGAATTGGTGTAGTACTCTAGATGCTGATGCTTGTGAGATCCCCATGATATCCCCAGTTGGTCTTTGAAAGGTACCTGAAGCTAGTATTCTCAGGCTTACACATACCTTCGTACCCACTGGGATGGGTTCCCCTCTCTTTCTTCTGGCTCTGAGGCGTGGCTGGAACAGCTCCACAAGTTGCTGTAGGATGTCCCTGTCCACCCTGTAATGCTCTCCTATCTCCAGATCATGTAGCCCCTGGTAGGTTACCCTGGGTCTGAACACTCTCCTCCTCCTCTGATGCCTGAGGTGGTCATGTGCATCATCCTCCACACCACCTTCGGTCTCCAACACATGATGGTGGATCAAAGCTGTGGCAGCCCCTAACATGTACATACTAAACGTTCCCCGTCTGTATACACCACTGGTGCAGAGTGTATGGGAATACACAAATGTGTGTGATGTGCTTTCACACTTTATAGTATTGTGCTATGGATGCTGCTGATGTCAGTGGGTGTGTATGAGCTATTCCAGCTGCAGCGTGTCTTAATTATGAGTTTTTCAATGAGTACTGCAAGTGTGGGGCCTTTACTGTGGAGATCTACTTGCCTGCCTTGATTAATCTGTTGCCCTTTAATTCACTTTTAAACCTGGATCCCCTTCCATTATCTGGCATGCATCCAACTGCCGTCTTTCTTGTTTTGTACTTTCCCTACCCAGTCATGGCAAAATGTGCCTTGTAGCTGATATACTGCAAATCGGCTTTGTTCTGATTTGACACTTTACTGTTTTCTGTGCAGTACAGCCCCTCCCCTTTCCTGTTCTGCAGGTAGCTGCTTGCAGTCTTGTTAGCTGTTGTCGATGGCCCACTGTAGGCTCCTAGGTGTTAGTCATTTCTACTCCCAATTTCATTGCTGCAGCATTTCCTTATTTCTTTCCTATATCTTTCCTGTTTCAGCTGCAGTGCACGCCGTTCATACCCATTCACCGGGTTTACGCATGTTTTCGTCTCCGTTCACATGCATACTCGGTTACCTTGTGCACTCTCAGCTAAGCATAGCTGTGGCCAATTCAACACACCCCTATCCTGCAGCTTTGCCTAGCTAGGGGCAAACCGGTTTAGCAATGCTTCAATGTGCTTACAGCAATGGCACCACACCCCTCTCTTGATGTCATCTTTATCTCAAGGGCACACACCTCAGTGTTATAATGCTACACTGTGAGGTGCATCCTTACACCAGTGGGGAACCTGTGATTCACTATTACTCCTCTCATTTGCATGGCATTGCCTACTAATTCCTACCTACTGCTCATAACACTGTCACTGCCCCTTAGCAACCCTTGCACCATACTATGGTGTAGCATGCCTGCCACTGATTATTATGGGGAAATCATGATGTGTTTCATTGCGTTTTTATTCCATATTTTTATATATTCCTTGCAATCCCCTTTACGCACAGCTGCCCTGTGCCTCCACGTCACAATAGTGTGACTATATATATTAAATGTTAATTTTATATTTTGTACATTGTTTTATGCCAATGGCATATATTAACGATATAATACATGTGTTTGGTCGGCTGTCATGGCTCCGATTTTATGTTTGCAAAAATGTAAACCGTTTTCTACGGTTTACATTTCTGCATGCTTACACTATGCCTGCACCACTTCCTGAATCGTTACCTACCTTAATTTGCATGTTACACTGCTGCACATGGGGTAATTATCATACAGAGCCCGGGAGTTGTGCGGGCGTAGCATATGCAGGTAGTGCATGTGGAAAGAAGCTCGTACCTGAATTGCTCGCCTGCCATATTTGGTGTTAGAACGCCAATGCGACACCTGCACCTGGCGCAAGCTTCATGAATCCCAGGGAATGTAAAAACACAGTGGAAGAAACCCATAACTGCAATGCTTCCGAAAACACTTAAACAACTAACTGGAAATCCCTTGCTAAAGGCAATTTCAAGACAGTCTTGCAGCAGTAACAGTGAGAGGAAGAGGATTTTTTTTATTTTTACAAAAAAAAAATGTAAAATGCTCATATAAAAGCAGGAAACAGTAATGATCACACAAAATAACAAGTGTGATTTAGCAAGCAAAGGAACTTATCTTTGCCTATTTGGCACTGGATAGAAGTAAAACACTGCATGCAGACTAGGACTCCAGGCTTTGCTTAGCTGCTGGAAAATGAGCAGGAGACACTGTGTAGTAAAGGAGGTTTACACAAGTGCAATACTGGTTTACTCTGTGGGTACTCAGTGTCATGGATCTGTGGAAAACAATGGCTGGAAAGGGAAGAGTACATAAATAGCTTATTCAGCAAACATGAGCAATGAAAGATGGGCGGGAGGGACTTTGGAGATCAAACTATCATAAGGGGTGGAGGCCACAGACACACCCTTATTATAAAACAACACCAGCAATAAGGGTGGGAGGAGACCTCTCAAGTGTACCTCATGATAAGGAAGTTTCCTCATTTTGAGTCTTAAAAAAGTCCATGTTCCTCATAGTTCATCATAGAAAGGGTCTGTCACACATTCAGTGTTAAGAATATTTGAAACTGTTATTCAAAGTAAATAATACCAAATCATATTAATTCATCAAAAGAATGTTTTACAATTATAAAATAACACATTATCTTATGTTGCCATTTTCATTCATTCCTCAACGAAAGAGTTTGGATCCAATCCATGGATCTGACTCAGCCATATTCTAGGATCTGACTGTCGAGCTTCTCCCTTTACTCATAATGCTCCTGGCCACTGAATTACCCCAGATCTCATTTTCTACTCTACGTTTCGCTTGGGATTCTGATCTCTCTAGCTCATTTTGTGTTTATTGAGTTTAAAAAACTTTATATTTTTTCTTAAAATCTTCTTCCTTTTCACTTATATACTACTATCTCCCTTACTCACTACCTAGACTAATTTACTTATCAAATTTAGGACTTTTTCTTGGCATTCTTTGTTATCATTGTTGGTAACCTTTCCTCCTGTCCTTTACCTCACTTGAGGTATTTTAGTTATACCATTTCTGGTATATATCTTTTTCTTTAAATGTGTATGTAAAAAAAAAAACTTTTCTTTTCTCTTTTAACTGTCTCATGTTTCCTTTTTTACAGTATGTCTGAAAAGCTGACTGTTTTTTTAAAAGTGCATTTCCTGTGAGCTTAAGATATCCAACTTGGATGCCTTCATGTAGTGTGTCTATTGTTTAGACCCTGCACACCTGAACATTTCTTGCAGCATTTGAGCTGGATTTAACAGTAAGGCTGTGCTATCAGTAATAGAAGGAACAAGCTCTTTTCAAGGGCCTTTTTCCTGCTTCTGCTCCTTCTGGTGCATTAACATCAGGGGCTCAAACCCCCTCTCATAAGCATAAGGAGTCCAGGCAGCACAGAAAACATTCCTCAGCAAAGTCTCCCAAGTCTGCTTTGGCTTCTGAACTGCTAATGAAAAATTTTAAAAGCCATGATCTGAAACCTGCAACTTCAAAATCTCCTTGGCTGTGATACCCATGATTCTACCCAGAGCCAGTGTCGCAAACACTAAGGTCTCCTTTTCTTCAGGCGACTCCTAAGAAATCTTTGAGACCACCTTCCACCTCCTCTCCTATCAGGTCCTCTAGAAGTACAGGTGGATAGAATGATGATCAAATTTCTCAGAACACCGATCCAGACGGGAGTATTGTTGGCTCCATCTCCTATCAGACCTGTGAGCCTTAAACCATCTGCTCATACAGTCATCACTTCTTTTCCAATCCATCTTTCTGTTTCAGACATCTCAGATCCAAGATTTCCAAAACCTGAGCCATCACTTCTTCGACTTCGACTCCTTCCCTGATCCATTCCACTCTGGCCCCCCTGGAGCAGGACATGTCTCAGAGCTGGGGTGTTAGCATCTGGTCTGAAGGGATGTCTTTGACTCCAAAGTTTTTAGAGTCATTGCTTCCCCTCGGGGCCTTGGTGCTGGACAGTTGACTCTGACTCCTCCCTTGGAGTGGAGGGTTGGGGCGGGCCCTGGATTGTCTGATTTGAGAGTTTTGGCTCTAGTTGGATTGTCCTCAGCTTCTCCTGGTCCCTGTGCCTTCGAGGTGGTGGAAAGGTTCTTCTGTCATCCAAGAGCAGTTTCTACTCTTACATCTTTGGATCCAGTTCCTGTTCCCACTTTGGATCCTGTGTTTGAGTCTACTCATCTAGCTTTCAGGCAGTTCCAATTAGGGAACTCCCCACCTCTTTCAGTACCTCTCCAGAGCATCCCACTGAAGAGGTCACCTGAAAGAGATTGTGCAAAAGGAGGCACTTGGATTCCCCACAGGAATCCCTTACAGAAGACACAGATTTTGATGAAGTGGAAGGGTCCCCTAGATTGCCACCTAAGGATGCATCATTTGGGGACATAGAAATCTTACACCAGAAAGCTAGTTTGTTTTCCCAAACCCCTTCCCATGAGGAATTGGTGTTCCTTCTGGTCTGGCCTATCTATGTCCTGGGTTCCTCGCTTGGTGGATGATCTTGTCTCCTGCCAGCATGGAAGGAACCAGGTGCCATAAAATCAGTCCCCAGATGCCCAGATAAGATTTTGAGTGCTCTTACAGACAGACAATATTGGACAAAAGTGATACCTGTGGATGCCATGGCTGTAGAGGCAGCCGCCAAAAAAGAGCTAGCTGGGCAGAGCTCAACTGTTCATCCCCCTAATAGACAGTCCAGGGCATTGGACAGCTATGGGAAGTGAGTCTATGCCTCAGCGACCTTTGCATTATGGTCATTAAACTACCTGGCACACTTCACTAGCTTACAGAGACTTAGTTAAGGAAATCTCTAACTTTACCCCTGGGTCCATGTTGGCAGTGGAACAAAAATCTTTTTTGTCTCGACTGGCGACCGTACAGTCAATGTCAAATGCATCCATGAGGTTAAACTCAAATGCAGCTGAAAGTTCCTCACTGGCCGCCATTTCAGGCATAGCAATTAAGAGACATGCCTGGATGAAGCTGTGTGACTTTGCAGAGCCCTTTAAAGCATCATTCATCAACACTCCTTTTGATGGATCTTTCTTATTTGACCAACCATTAAAGACAGACTTTCCTGCAATGAGCAAGATGGAAAGACCTTATCTGCTGTAGGAATCTATCATGCAGAGACCTTTTTCTAGGAATCAGCATGGTGGTAAAAGGATGTGGTTCCAAAAATCTCAAGGTCCTTTTCAAGAATCATGCAAAGATTTTTCTCCCACAGGGAGGGGGGAAAATAATTATAATGGAAGATGATGCCCTCACAGCAGAGGGGGTCCACAGAAGCAAGGGTCTCAGGATTCCTTCTCGGACAGGACCCTTCAGCCCTCCTGAAAGGTTGCCTGACTGTTCTTCTCTAGAGGCAGTTGGGGGGTGCTTATCCCTGCACCTAAATGCCTGGACAGCCATCACAGAAGACTCACGGGTGCAAAGGAGTAATCTAGAGGATATTTCATTCCCTTTTTACAACTTCCCCCATGAAAAGAAAACATCTCCCTGATGTTCTACCCAATCAGCTCGGCAGCTCTAGAGGTTCAAAAGCTGCTAGACAAGAGAGTCATCCAAGAGGTTCCTCCAAACCAAAGAGGATCCAGAATTTACTCAAGGTTCTTTTTAGTGCAAAAGAAACAGGGGACCTGTGACCCATCTTGGATCTCAGTTATCTGAACAAGTTCATAAAGACTTCCAAGTTCCAGCTGGACATGGTTCAGTCCATTCTGCCTCTCTTTCAGAAGGATGAATGGATGTGCTCCATAGATCTTCAGGATGCGTGCTATGATATCAAAATGAACAGGCACTCTCAAAGATACTTACACTTCCGGCAGGGAGCTGGTCATTACTAGTTCAGACCCTGCCCTTTGGTCTCACCACAGCCAGGGTGTTCACCAAATGCATGGCAGTCATAGCAGCTCATCTAAGACTGAACAGAAGCAGTGTTTTTTATTTAGACAACTGGCTCATTACTGCTACAACCAGCCATCACCCTGAAAAAGCCAGGGATTACTTACTTAAGTTATCCCACTTCCAGGAATCACAACCAATCTGTCAAAGTCCCACTTACAACCAGTTCAAGTCTTGGAGTTTATAGGGGCTTGCATAGATACAGTCAATCATCACACTCTCTTACCACAAATCAGATTTCTTACCTTAAGATTGCATGTCAGACAGGTTCTTTCTCACTCCTCTCCCCCAGCAAAGCTGTTTCTCAAAGCTTTAGAATTGATGGCTGCTGCAATCAGCTTGATACCTACAGCTCACCTTGACATGCAAATCCTTCAATGGACCCCGCCAGTACCATGGTCCATTCATCGACAGCCTTTAAAACATCCTATAAAACTATCTTGGACTTGCAAGGAATCCCTACTGTGGTGGATACAGTCAGATGATGTTTATCTTGGATGTCCCTTTATCCTTCCTTCCCCAGTAGCCAAGTTGACCATGGATGCCCCACAATTGGGATGGGGGGCATTTCTTCAGATGGATTGTTCAAGGGACGTGGCCCTCAGAAGAGACCAATTTGCATATACATTTCTTAGAGATGAGTGTAGTCCTTTTAGCCTTGTAGGCACTTCACTACTGTCTTCCTCTGGAGACAGTTGCTATCAAAATGGACACTATCAACAAACAAGTAGGAACCAGATTTTTCCCCACTTTGCTGAGAAGCAATGAGAGTATGGCACTAGGAGATCTCCTCCAACCGCTTTCTTTTAGTGACACACATACGGCGGAAATCCAACATTCTAGCAGACAAGCTCAGCAAACCTATCCTGATGCCTCATGAGTGGTTTCTCAATCAATTACGGGCAAACATGATCTTCCATGAATGGGGTCAGCCTTGCTGCAATCGATTTGCCTCTTCCCTCAACAAGAAGTGCAGCAGGTTCTATGCCCTAATTCCCCCTTAGGGACAGTCACTGACAGATGCTCTAATCCACGTTTGGCCCTTCAGTCTTTTTTATGCTTATCCTCCCCTGCCTCTAATACCCAAACTCCTTCAAAAAGCACTCTGGTTGAAGAGCAAGGTAATCCTCATTGCCCCTTTTGGCCTAGGCAAGTGTGGTTCCCCTTTCTATGGCCTCATCTATTATGACTTCCTTGGAAACTGGACCCCAATCTAGATCTGCTTTCACGTCCATCATGGATGACTCATTTGGACATTACAGGCCTCAGATTAAATGCATGGTTATTCAGATTCCAATGATGGCTAGACATTCCAGGCTGTCTTCTCTTTTTTGAAATAGTTTATGCTCATGCCAGAAGCCCTATACAAGAAGGATTTGTAAGAGTAAATGGAAGAGGTTTTCTTTTTGGGCTCAGCAGAGAGAATTGGATACTTTTACTGCTCCAATTCTGGCTGTTTTAGATTTCCTTGCTTCTATTTTTCAAAATGGTGTGAGTTTCTCCACCATCAAAGTTCAGCTGGCAGCCAGCTCTAACTACCATATCAGAGAAAATGCTTTTCCTTTAGCCTCATCCAAGTTATGTAAAGCATTCCTAAAAGGTACCTTTTTACTTAGACCTCCATTTAAGGATCCCACTACACATTGGGATCTTATTGTCGCATTACAGTTTAGTACAATCACCTTTTGAGCCCTCAGCTAAAGTAAACCTCAAATTTCTTTCTTGGAAAACAGTTTTTCTTGTGGCTATAACTTCTGTGAGGTGAGTCTCTGAACTCCAAGCACTGTCTTTAAAACTGCCTTGTTTGATTTCCATAAAGATAGCGTTACCTTGCATACTAGACCTTCCTTTCATTAATCAAGTGATCAACCTACCTGTATTCTTTCCTAAATTTGGCAATAAAGGAGAATACATGCTTCATCTTTTAGATGTGCATAGGCAACTATGTTTCTATCTTCATAGGACTAAGGAATTTAGAAAATCTGACCAACTGTTTGTTTCCTTTTCCAGTAACAAACTAGGATCACCTATTTCAAAGACTGCACTAGCCAAATGAATTAGATTGCATTTCATATATTTATTCTTCTAAAAGTTTAACCCTAAAAAACAGTCAACATCACACTCAGCTACATTGATGTCAGCTGCTTTTTGGGCAGAGCCTCCACTGAGGATATTTGTGCAGCTGCCACGTGGTCTAACGCTCATAATTTTATTACTTATTTCAACTTGGATATCATCTCCAGAAACAGCTGCATTTAGTTCTGCAGTTCTCTGGAATATCCTTCCATGACGGCCACCCAGAGTTCTTGTAGCTGGGGACTCTGTCCCATTCATTGAGGAATAAGTGAAAATTAGGTATAAAAGTTAGGTACTCATCATAACTATGCATCTCTGCTGTATTTTCATTTTCCCTCAACCTCCCACCTTCCCCATCCATGTCTTTGGGAGAGATCTGATGGAGGGTTTTTTTCCTGTTTGATACCCCTCCTGTGGTAATGTTTTCTTAACTTTCTCTTTTCTTTAGAATTTTCATTAGTTTTTATATTTGAAAAGTTGTATTTTGGCAGTAAACTCGATCTGAGGTAATTCAGCGACCAGGAACATAATGGGTAAAGGGAGGAGCTCGAGAGTTGGATCCTAAAATCTGTAATGTAGCCAAGGCAGATCCGAGGATCAGATCCAAACCTATCATTGAGGAAGAATGAAAAAAGGACAACATTGATGCATAGCTGTGGTGAGTACATAACTTTTATTTAACCATCCTTTGAGCTTCCTAGTTGAAGTTGTTAGTAAGCTGTTAGCAATTGTTCCATATTTTGCCCATTTGGTCCACATTATAAGAGGTAGCTTTCCACATTTTGCAGATGGAAGGTTGAGAGCTATGGTGGGAAGGTTGGTGAAAACTAACCAGACTAGCTAGAGAGGCATACAATCAAATAAAGGCAATTTTGGAGCTTTTTCAGAAACTTTAGCGTAATGTGTTAGTAGGGGTTAGGGAAGACACAGAATGTAACTTTATGCAGGTAAAAGATAAAAATAATATAAAAGCACTGAATCACAAACTGCAGCAGAAACAATTTTCTCCCTATTGAAATTCTGCTAGAGTTTAAGGCACCAGACTATGCAGAAATTTACCAGTAGTACTGTTTATAGAAAATGCAATAATAAATGACTAAGGCTGAAAATCTCGCAGCAGTACACAGCTCTGCCTCCTCTGTAAATTAAATTACAAAACTATGGGCGAGCAGGGTTTAAAATACAAACGGGTAGTTTTTACAATTAATTCTCCTTGTGGAAGTAGAAGTGCCAAATGATGCAGAAATACAGTCTTCCCACAACTGTTAAACTAGACTAAGGTCTCAGAACAAACTTAAAAATGCAAACAGAAGGAACAGAGCAGAAAAGTACAAAGTATTATTACCACACAGGTCAATAAGTGCAACTCAAATATTCAAGCAGAACTGAAATAATTAAAATAATGTAATTCCATGTCTTACCCCTTTTTTTGGAAAACTAAGTACTCACTAATAATATACAAGCAAGCACATTTTGTCATAATACCTTAGGAGCAAGCCTAGAAAACAGATTCAGTGGAACCATGGCCTTGTGCATTATCCTTAAAATCTCTGATGTAAAACACGGTAGTGAAATCCAAACAGGACCATTCTCACAAGATTTTGTCACCTCATTTCGTCAGTGAAGGCAGTGGTTGTCATTGTTTCTACACAGGATTCAACCACCATGGGAAAAGCTACTGTTGCCTTCCTTCTATGTCATCAACAAGGCAGACCACGTCATCTAAACCTGGCTACCTCTGAAGCTGACTATCTGAATGAACTTTCTTTGGCTTTTGATAGATGGCTGCTGCTATAAAAAGTCATCCAGACCTTGAAAGAACCTACAAAACCATAGCCAAACAAATGGGAAAGATCTTCGCTGTGAGCTGTAGCTGGAAATCTCATTGTACATATTTGCACTATACCAGACATTCTAAAATATTGGCACCTACAGTATGCTTCAAAATTAACTTCCACATTATTTACATTGCATGTTGCAGCAGTATTAACATGTATGCAAAAAGTTCTTTCTTTGATAGAAGAACCTTTGATAAAATTATTTTGAAATGAACCATCCCACGTAGATTACTAAAACATGCTTCCTTTGTGAAGAATTTTAACTTTTAAGATTATAAATCTTACTTTACCTCCCTTTGGCACCCAGCAACTACATCAATTATACAGTCTGCATCTTAAAAACCTGTGTTTATTATGATAACAATATCTTCCACAATACGGAATTGCACTCACTGATGTGTGACAGTCTATATACATTATTTTATCATGACAGAGTGCCACTAAAGCACTTTCCTTCTTTCCTGGCTATAGTGGTTTCAAAATACTAAAATATTTCTAAGTCAACCCTTTCAGTTACTAACTTTTCTTTTCTGACTGGGTAGTAAGGCATGGGAGTTACTGCATGCCCTAAATTTCCACTTGCTGTTATCATGTAACTTGGACAGAGCAGATTCAATAAAATGAGAAAATCAAGCAGGTATTTTGTCTAATGCTGGCAAAGAGGGGTTACTTGGATCCAACTGACATTATCAGAATGCTCAGATAGCTGGAACACTGCTATAGAAAATATGTGTAAAGTATCATTATACATTATTCTAATACATCACCTGCTGCATTATGGTCATTTATTACAAATTTTACTTCCCAAAATATCTGCAAGGCTGTAGCCACACAAGGAATTCACACTTTTGTCAGAAATGATAAATAGCATAGTCAGTTTCCAGGTAGGGTTGCTTTTGAAACAGTTGTGCTGCAGAGACTACTTTACCATCCTTTCATATTCTGTGGGAAATCATGGGGCACTGCTGGGTATTCTGCAGTCTGATTGACACTGTATTACTGTTGCAACGCTGCTCTCTGAAGTAAGATAGTAAGGGCCAGTGTTTTGTCCCTGGACTTGTCTGATGTAGAACTCCATTGTTTTCATTTAGTGTACAGCTCTGCTAACATATTTATTTACTGCCATAATACATTATCATTATATAAATTCAGTGCTGCTGAGTCTTTGCTGGTTGGTACACATTTGTTTATTATCATCAGCACTGGTGCTAATGTTTCTAGCCCAAAATGATCTGGATCCAGATATTATTCCTGCACTACAGATCCTTGCAGCTGCCTACACATTCACAGTATGACTTTCGTGATTTTGATGCTGGTGGTTCTAAACCTGCTTGTGTCATAGATTCATAGGAAGTTATTAGGCATGTGGTTCAGGAGAGCACTGAGGAGTCAAGCCCAGCTTCCCCAAATAACGTTAAATAAATAAATATATATAACCAATAAATAATTATATAACAAATGAATTTGTTCACAATGTATGAACAAATACCTATTCATACCTTACATTTGTTAATGTGAACAAATACCTATTCATACCTCACAGCTTCTCCTTACTCTCCCTTCATTACTTACTCCCTTACTTCTATCAACTTCTCTCCCCTGTCTTTCTCTCTAAATATACCATGAGTCTGCTTTTCTGTCACTTAGTATTGCAATTCCTGTTTATATTATACTAATTTATATTTAATTTCTCTGTAAACTGGCTAACATTTCTATAACTATTAAATCATTATAATATAACTTGTATCTGTTCTTAACCAATGTATTCATATTATGTCTAATCTGGTATAATTATTTAAACTGTAGTTGTTTTTTGCATTATTTTTAAAGACTGTAAAATTATTGTTCTTAAAATGTTTTGTAACACTTTGGAGCTTTTCTCCCCGGGCCTCCACTAAAAATAGGCTCCTACCCAGTTGGATTTTCCCAGTAGTCAAATGTCAATAAATAAATCTCTTGTTAAGTGACTTGCTAAAGGTCACACGGTAGGCAAATGAAGACTGAGGGAATTAAACCGTGTATCACAGGAAACAGCTTGTTAACAGCTCAGTCTTAAATCTCTGCATTAGTTGCCAGACTAAACCTCTGTGAAACCTGTTAGATCCCTTGCATGTGAAAGAACTGTTATTTCTTTAATGGATGGCATAGCCCCTCTATTATTTATTTATTTATTTATTGCATTTGTTTACCGGTGAAGTCCACTGGGCCATAAAGTGCCCATTTTCAGTGGAGGCCCGAGGAGCAAAGTTCCACAGCGATACATAAACAGTTTGATAAAGCACTAAGTAGAGTGCAAAAACAGCTACATAAAGCACAACGAACAGTGCAATATATACAATGAGAAGAAAATACAAATACAGAATAGCAATTTTGTCAGATTTAAGCTGATAAATCTTGAGTTACAATGCCATACATACAGTTTGTTAGAAAAAAGACATATCAGTAATAACAGATTAAAACTGCCTAGGAGTTTGGTTAAATAAAGAAAAGGGAATATACTTGAGTAAATCAAGCTACTGGATGTACAGTGTGATTGTTGATATAGGAAGAGGCACTGAAGTGGTGCTAAAAATATCAATTGTCAGTGCATTTGCGTGAGGGAACAGTGGAGGGTTAGCTGTTAAGGAGATACAGGAGAAGGTATAGGTGGTAGAAAGGGAAGAAGAGAGAAAAGGTGGGTGTAGAGCAGGGGGAGATAGAAGTCAGGTAGTGGGTTGAGAGGAGATAGCACAAGGACATAGCCAGTGGGAGGAGAGGTAGAGTTTCAGAGACTTTTTAAAGATATGGGTATTGCTAGTAGATCTAAGTGAGGGTGGGAGAGAGTTCCATAGCTTAGCAGTGGAAAAGGAGATGAGCCAGTGACCAGTGGTAAGTTTGGGTTTCTCTACCTATAAAAGCATTTGATTTTCAGGGCAGAGGGGTCTATTGGGATGGTATAGTTTAAATAGAGTAGAAAGGGTTGGGCAGCTGGATGGGTTGTGAATTAGTTTAACACCAAGTAGTTAGTTAAACATAAGTGAGGTGATGAGGTAGTTCTAGCCAGTTCAGTAGTCTAAAGGAGATGCAGTGGTGGGATAGGTGTTGTCCACTTGTGACAAACCTTGCAACCTCTAGTCTAGTACTCTGGGGCTGCTAGTTGTTCCAAAGTTGCAACTGGAAACATTTGAAGGTAGATTTTCTTCATGCCAACTGCACTTTGGAATTTACTACCAGAGGAGCATTGTGAGTGCCCCACTTTAGTTGCCTTTAAGATATCCACTAAGTCATACCTTTTGGCCTTGTTTACTCAGATGGAGAATGGTGTTTGGTTTATTTGCCATCTTTGTATCTCACAAATCCTACTACTGTTTGTGATTTGAGTATTTCTCTGTTTTACTGCATATATTTATGTATTTGAATACTTGATTTATTATGTTGTGCTTAGTATATACGCACTTGGAAATGGAGAAAAACAGCAACTCTGTGTATATCCTGTCAACGTGTGTGTGTGTGTGTGTGTGTGTGTGTGTGTGTGTGTGTGTGTGTGTGTGTGTGTGTGTGTGTATGTGTGTGTGTCTGTGAACAACAAAAGAAAATGGGTTTTGAATTTCCTACAGTTTTTACATCTTGTCTAAAATGCTTTATTATTGAAAAAAAATTAAAAATGTTATTTTACAGGGAAAAGATGGATATACAGTGTTTCAGAGTTGCCCTTGGCTGTATGATATAGAAGCTGCACAGGTACTTTCCACAATTGTCAGAAACCACTTTGAATCCACTACAATAGTATGGGGCCTCACATGTAGCAGATCAGTACGTCGCATGCGATTGATAAAAAAGTCTCAATCAGCGTCAGTAAAAGGTAAAATCATCCATTTAACATGCTTCTCATTATTTTAATTATATTTACATGAGTCTCTGGATATTTTTCATTTTACTTTGACTCATTTCTGCTGGTGATACTTTTTATTTCAAAACAAGATTTAGAGTTACTGAAATTGTTAATCTTTACTTTCACGCAATCTGTATCTGTTGGTGTCACTGTGTCTAAACTTGGATCTGTGGATGTTGCCCAGATAACAAAGTCAGTGAACTTGCACTGTGACAAAAGTGTTGACTGTATCTCACAAAAGATAAACACAACAGTTTGCAGCCACAGACAGTGTTGTAGATTGACAGCTTGGTCTGCTAGTGCAGAGGCAGGACGTCAAACTACAGTGCTAGCATTCCTTGTTCAGTTATTGGATGGTAGAATAGGGGGAAGGTGTAGCTGATGGACAGTTTGTCTTTGCCAAAATGATGATGAGGGTTTCAGTGATGCAGAATTATCCCATGGTAGAAACCAAAGCCAGAGGCTACCCTCAAGCTATAAAATCGCAGACTGGGAAGGTAGACATGAGAAAGCTTCCTTTCATGTATGCATGCATAATTATATTTATTTATTTATTCTTTGTTTACTGGGTTGGTGAACTGGTCCTAGGGCCCTTTCTGACCACAGACTTTGTGCCTAAGCTCAAATTTTTGTATATAACACCATGGTACAGCACAGCACGAAAATTACATCTGTATCAGTGATTTTTTTTTTACAGGAATATACATGTTATTACAACATGAGAATTAAATCAGTGCTGATGAGCTTCTGCAAGCTCTTATTTGCTCAACATGCTGCATTCCAGGATGAGGAGTATGTCAGTGATAGAGAGTTTTTTATTTTATTTTACATTTGGGAGTGTCCGGCTGAGCTATTGCCCTTTTTTAGCAGAGGCCCAGGGAGAAAAGCTCCAAAGATATACAATGCAATAAAAACAGCAATACAGATATATTTCAATAAAAATAGCAATAGAGAATTTTGTTAGTTAAAATACGTAAGCTACATACATGTATATTGTTGACAGATAAAACAGTGCTATAAACAAAAAAGAGAATGTTAAAAAAGTAGAATAAGTTGTATGTTTTGGTTTAAAAAGAGAGTTGAGTAAATAAGCTTTGTATGCAGGGTAGCAGAAACTTAAAAGGTTGCATAAGAATTTCAGGGAGCAGAGTACAGAAGAAACTTTGGAGGTTGCATAGGAAGTATAGGATAAAGTAGTTAATGGTAAGTTTTAGTAAGTTAGTTTGACTGTACTATAAAGGTAGGTAATAATCAGGGAGGGTGAGTACAATGGCAGGACCAGTGGTTTTTAAAGTGGTCTAAGACTGCTAGCTTAAATTGTTTGGGGTGAGTCAGGGACCTTATTTCTAGTGGGAGTTTGTTCCAAGCAGTAGATGGGATTTGGGTTTATGGATTTTTAGTAGGTCTTGGGTTGAGCTTAGGAGAAGTCTGGAAGGGGAGTAGTGAGAGATGAGAAAAGACAGACTTGGGCTTAGTCAGGCTGATATAGGATGGAGTGTATGATTTGGAGTTGCGTTTTATTTGAAAGATTCCACACCATTACACAGGTACAGCTGAAATGGCACACAGAAATATAAAGAGTAACACTGAATTGATAGGATTTCATCATTTTTCACTGGAAAGACATTTTTCAGTGACAATTTCTGTCTGTCTTTTCCTGTAGTATTTGCTGCATGGCTTTATTTACATGTGCAACCAGTGAGAGTCAGCCATACTTTTGGACCAATATGTTCCTGTTTAATTCTGAGAACAATATGCCTCTATACGTAATGTGGGGGTTATATGCAAGACTATTATACATCAGTGCTGTGGGGTGGGGTGATATTTAAGAGTATTAGTAGTAAAGATTGTCTTAATAACTGAGTTACAGGGGGATGAAAACTATTCCATATTTAAAATGATGATGTTTTGCTCTTAAACTTGCAAGTCCATCTACTCAAATGCAGTATGTGAGTGTGTGTGTGTGTGTGTGTGTGTGTGTGTGTGTGTGTGTGTGTGTGGTACAATACTAATGTGTACTGCTGGGTTTTGCATATACCACATACTCCTCTATCTTTCATACGTACCAGAAAAGAGGAAGATGAAGCTGTTATATCGTGGTAAATAACACAACAACACGGTTTATAGAGTTGTAAGGCCTTTCTTTATTAAGAGCCTCCAGGTGCGCACCCATGCTTCTTCACACAACTTCTGCAAGTCATCTACTACACAGAACCAACAAGTTACCAGAGAATATAGAACCAACAGTACATGCTGAATTCCCCACAGCGCCCCTACAGTACAACAACCACATTACCAGCCCGAATACTACATTCCTCCCCTTTTAAGCTAAGACATACTGTCTTACATAAGCAAAACTAGGGAACAAGTTCCACAATGCATTTAATCATTTACTTGTATATAACAGGCTAGTTATTAACTGGTTACCATACCATCTACTATTTTTTTTCTAGGCTGGTACTCTATACATGCACTTTTGTTAACATTGATAGTCCTTCAAGTAACTAGGTTTAACCAGCACACGCTTAGAACGGCGCAGTGGTACCACCTTAGGTGACTCCGGTATCACAGTTACCACTTCAGGTATCGGTGTGTCCTTCCCTGGAATGGTTGGATCCTCAGAAACCTCTCCTTCCACGTTCTGGCGGTCTCCTTCGATTTGCGATCCTCCTGCCACTGCGAGCCCTGGTTCCGAACTTAACGGTAGTTCTGAGGCTAGCAGTTCCATGGCATCCTTCTTCTGTTCGCTCCGTAGAATTTGGTCTACATGTCTCCTCACCAAGAAATCTCCATTCAATCTCACCTGGTACGATAATGGACCAGTGCTCTTGACAATGAACCCTGGAATCCACTTAGGTCCATAACTGCATCTCCTTCCAGAAAACTTAGCTCTCTCCGTCTTCTATCATGACATTCTTTTTGATCCACTGGGTCCCCTCCACCTTAGCTCGGACATTTGGATACACTAGATCCAACGTGGATCTCAATCTACGTCCTTGCAACATCTCGGCAGGTGACAAACCCGTGGTAGATTGTGGTGTAATACGGTAGTTGAATAACACCCTTGATACTTTTGCTGCTAAACTTCCTTCTCCAGACTTTTTCATCATTGCTTTAAAAGTCTGCACAGCTCTTTCAGCACAACCATTTGTAGCTGCATGGTAGGGTGCTGATGTGATGTGTACGATGCCATTTTTTCTCAGAAAACCCTTGAACTCTTCACTTTCGTGAAACATGAAGCATTATCGGATACAATAGTCTCAGGCAGTCCTTGGCTACTGAAACTCCTCCTCAAGCATTCAATGGTAACGAGAGAAGTGGGTGTCTTGACTTGATAGGCATCCATCCATTTCGAATGAGCATCCATGATTATCAAAACATGGCCCCATGAATGGTCCTGTATAGTCTATATGAAGTCTCTGCCAAGGCCTACTCGGCCACTCCCATGGATGTAGTGGCGCCGCCACCGGCAAGTTGCGATGTTGTTGACATGTTTTACACTCATTCACGACTTCAATCTCGTGGTCCAATTTTGGCCACCAAAAATAACTTCGGGCTAAGGCCTTCATTCGGGTAATGCCCACATGACCTTGGTGTAACTGCTGTAAAAGTGCCCGTCTTCCTGGGGACGGAATTATCACTCGTGCCCCCCACAATACGCATCCATCTTGTACACTCAGCTCTGTTTTCCTCACCTCATAAGGTCGAAAAACTGGATCCGTTTGTTGGACTGGCCAGCCTTGCTGGACCCAATGAAACACTCTAGCAAGCACCGGGTCTTGGTGTGTCCAAACTCTCAGTTCCTTAGCAGACACCAATGTTATGTCTTCCATCATCAAAACTCGGTCCTCCGCTTCCTCTTCTTGGATAGGCCCTGGCATCGGCAAACGACTTAGTGCGTCTGCATTACTATGGTGTTTTCCAGGCTTATAAACAATCTCGTATTCATAAGCTCTCAACGTTACAGCCCATCTCTGAATGCGGGGAGAAACCATCTGCGGCACTGCCTTCATCTCATTGAACAATGACAACAAAGGCTTATGATCAGTGCAAATAGTAAACTTCCTCCCATAGAGGTATTTGTGAAATCGCTTGATTCCAAACATGACAGCTAAACCCTCTTTATCTATCTGGGAATAGTTTGATTCCGCTGGTGTCAAAGTTCGTGACATGAACCCAATGGGTCTCTCTTGTCCATCTGGCATCCGGTGTGCCAACACAGCCCCTAATCCATAGGGTGAGGCATCACATGACAAAATTAAGTCCTTGTGACTATCGTAGTGCACCAAAACCTCTGAAGATTGCATTAGTTCCTTTGACTGTTCAAACGCTCTGTCCTGTTCCTCTTTCCACGACCACTGAGCCTCCTTCCTTAATAACTTATGTAAAGGAGCTAACAGTGTTGACAGATTTGGCAGGAACCTGTTATAATAGTTGAGTAAGCCTAAATAGGCTTTCAGTTCTGTAACATTTGTGGGTGCTGGTGCCTGTTGAATGGCTTCCACTTTATTTGGCAGGGGGTGTAGGCCTGATGCATCCACCTTGTAGCCCAGGAATTCTGCTTCCGTTGCCATGAAAGCACATTTACTCCGCTTCACCCGTAGACCTGCCTCTCGCAGTCGACTCAGCACCTCATTCAGCGTCTCCAGATGCTCTCGAATGTTCCTACCCGTCAACAGGATATCGTCTAAATACACAGCCACCTTCGGAATCCCTGCTACTAGTCCTTCCATTATTCTCTGAAAAATAGCTGAACTCGAGGAAACCCCAAAAGGTAAACGATTGACTTGGAACAAACCTTTGTGTGTGTTCAGGGTAACATACGTCTTTGACCCTTCTTCCAGCACTACTTGTTGATATGCCTGACTGAGGTCCAGTTTACTAAACCTTTCACCTCCCGACAGCTTTTCAAACACATCCTCCACCTTGGGCAAAGGATACTGCTCCAGCTTCGAGACTTGGTTCACTGTTAACTTGTAGTCACCACATATACGTACAGCACCATCTGGCTTTAATACTGGAACAATTGGTGCGGCCCATTCCATAAACTTTACTGGTTCAATTATACCTTGCTTAGTGAGTCTCTCTAACTCAAACTCAACTTTCTTCTTCATCGCATATGGTACAGGACGGGGTTTGTAAAATCTTGGCGTTACGTTTTCTTTCACGTGTATCTTTGCTGGTGGACCCCTCCAGGTCCCAGTTCCTCTTTAAATACTTCTTCATTATTCTCTAGCACCTCTTGCAAGGTCAGGCCCGGCTGTTCTACCTTATGGAGCTGTAGGCAGTCCATGTTTAGCTCCTTTAACCACACCCGGCCTAGCAGGTTTGGTCCCTTACCTGCTACCACCATGACTGGCAACTCTTTGACTTGGTCTTTATATTTTACCTTCATTTTCACCATTCCCAGCGTGGGAACTATTTCACCCGTGTAGGTTTTCAAAGTCACTGAACAGTCCTGCAGCTTACGAGCTTCTCTGGGCCATAACTTCCCATACTCTGCCTTTGACAGAACTGTGACACTACACCCGTATCCACTTCAAACTGCACCATTTTACCATTTAAGTCCAACTGGGTTTTAATGGGATCAACTCTTTCCCACTTGGCCTCTTTCACGTTAAACATTGTGAACACTTCTTCGGCTTCCCTGGTTGGTTTATCTGTAACTTCACGCATGTGGTGTGCATACTGCCGTTTATTTTTTCGGTTTCCTTCCTTTCCATCATACTGCTTTTTCCTCCCCTTTTGGCTGCTCCCGAGAGGGCATTGAGCGGCACATTTTCTTTACATGGCCCTTTTTCCCGCAAGCATGACATTTTACAGTTAAAAAACGACAGTTCCATGACAAATGTTCACCTCCACACCTGTAACAAACATACTGACCAGACTTCCCTTGTGAATTATGCTCCATGACCACCTTATGCACTGGTAGTGGGGTCGCACTCCTGCTTCCAACCCCTTCCGTGGTTTTCTGTTGCAAATCACGAATGTCTTTAGTCGCTGTCTCTATGGCCTGTGCCAACTTCAAGGCCTTTTCAAACGACAAGTCAGGCTCCACTAACAATCTGCGTTGTATGCGGTCGTCTGCAATGCCACATACGAGCCTATCTCGTAGCATTTCGGTCAGTCTGTCCCCATAATCACAATGTTGTGCCAGTTCCCTCAACACTGCGACATACTCCATTACCATTTCATTAGCCATTCTAGTCCTTGAATTTAACTTGAACCTCTGGACTATTGCACTCGGCGGGTTATAATGTGACTGAAGTAAACTTCGTCAACTCAGTGAACGATTTGTCCCCGGTTTATCAGGACTCAATAAGTTCCTCATCAGACTGTCGTCTTACTGCCCACCGAGCTTAGCAATATGGCTCGCTTCCGACCGGCTTCCATTATCTGGTTTGCCTCAAAAAAATGTTCCAACACTTCACAATACTCCTCCCAGGTCTGTGTCTGACAGTCGTATGCCACTAGTGACCCCAACATGGAACCAGACATCACTCCAGTAGGCCCCGTCTCTTCGTCATCCGACATGAACTACAGCTCACCAGGTTACTCGCAGCGGACTCGGAGGCATCCCATCTCGTCGCCAATATGTTATATCGTGGTAAATAACACAACAACACGGTTTATAGAGTTGTAAGGCCTTTCTTTATTAAGAGCCTCCAGGTGCGCACCCATGCTTCTTCACACAACTTCTGCAAGTCATCTACTACACAGAACCAACAAGTTACCAGAGAATATAGAACCAACAGTACATGCTGAATTCCCCACAGCGCCCCTACAGTACAACAACCACATTACCAGCCCGAATACTACAGAAGCTATGCCAAAAAGCCTAACCGGCTTCATATTTGGAAGCACAATTTCTCTCCCCACCATGTTTGTATTTGACAGAGGTACTGGCCAAATGTAAAGCTGCTCTTTGGAGAGATTACCCTCTCCCACACCCTCACTATGTGATGTCAAATATTAAAGTGATGTCCTAACAAATGAAAAAATATTCATACATGTAAACACTCAAATGTCTAAACAAAAGGACAGTTCATCAATTGCCCATAAAATACTGTACCAACCAAACAACACCCCTATACTCTCTCAACTCTTAATCCCTTATAACAATCTTAACTCTCTTCACTCATCTTGTAAACTCTTGGCCAGTTCAATAAAATCCAATAATACAGCCGGCGACTCTCTCTTCACTAATACTGTAGGTAGAAGATGGAATCTATTACCTAGTAATTTAACTATGATCACACCATTGCCTCTTTTTAAACAAAATATCAAACTCTACTTCCAAAATCACTGGCTTTGTTCCTGTACTATACCTGACTAACTACTTGCCTTTACTCCTTTCTTCCCTTAACTTTACTTTCCTCCTACTTTTCTGCCTGCCTGCTCATATAATGTAAACTATAACACCACTTCTTGCTCTATATGGTTGCTTCTTTTATCTGCTCTGCCTTAGTTTTAACTCTTTCCACTTTGCTACCTTGTTCCTTTCTTTTTGCTCCTCTCTTTCCTTACTGTCGATGATCCTTAATCTTCTTTATTTCCTTTGTCCCTTTTACTCTACCTGTTCTTAATTATTGCATATCTCTCATTTATCCTCTTATCCTTGATTTACTTTCTTATAAAATCACTAGGTATATTTGTGTTCCTTTATTTTATTCTAAATTTTGTAATTTTTATGCTATTGTTTAACCATATTTTTTACATTTATGTTTTTTTTTTACAAATTATGTTTTCAATATTTC
This sequence comes from Protopterus annectens, assembly GCF_019279795.1. Taxonomy (NCBI): domain Eukaryota; kingdom Metazoa; phylum Chordata; order Ceratodontiformes; family Protopteridae; genus Protopterus; species Protopterus annectens. Next base: position 190,374,824 of record NC_056730.1, read on the forward strand.
TGTGTATGTATTTGTGTGGAGCTTTTCTCCCTGGGCCTCTACTGAAAATGGATATTACTCCAGCTAGACTAGCTCGGTCAACAAATGTAAAATAAATAAATAAATAAATCAGAAAGTAGCAAACATCAAACCTAACTACAACAATAAAAAATAAAACACAATCTTTGCACACTGGTACCCCCAATATGGAAGGCTCTGTCCTCACCCACACTCCTGATACATATATAAATATAGCAGATCTGAGATTGATGCAACTTAGAAAAGATGAACTTCTCAATATAGCACAGTCCTCAGAATCAGTATACACACAGTGGAGTATGGGACACTTGTGACACTGCATGGTCTTCTTTCCTGCTCCAAATAAGTGTGTGTGTGTGTGTGTGTGTGTGTGTGTGTGTGTGTGTGTGTGTGTGTGTGTGTGTGTGTGTGTGTGTGTGTGTGTGTGTGCGCATGTGTGCACGCCAGTTCTGCTAGTCGCAATACACAAAGCCCTTGCACAGACTAGAATACACATCCCCATTCTCTAAATATAAACAGAGTACAAAGGATTTGTCCAGATAAACCTGCTTCAGCTGTCATATCTAGGAGAGTCATAGGTTCATAGGTGTTTATAAGGGTAACAACCACAAGGGCCGTTTTAAGCCTAACCATGCATCCCAAATCTCTCACAAGTTCTGATACCCTCGATAAGTGTAAGCATGAGCCTGAGAGATGAACCATTTACAGGTTACCTGTGTCCATTAGAGACATTGGTGCCAAACCAGGGATGAATTTCCATTTTCTCATCCAGTTGTCATAGTTGCACTTGAATTGGGTTAGGGAAGAACTCTGCTTTACATAGATGGGGAGCCTGTTCCGTAGATGGAGTAGTCTGTGGGATACATACCTATCTCTCCAGCAGGTCCTATTTATATCACAGGCAAGGTTTAAGTCTTCAGAATGGGTAATTCTGGTGATGTTTGTTTTGTGGATATGCAGGAGGTCCATCAGAGTGTGGTCTGACAATGGCCTGTATGCCAGATATAGATCTCCCCTCAAAAGCCTGCAGGAGACAGAATACAGGGATAGAGCTTTGATGCGATCTGCATAGGACATTTTACTTACGCCCTGTATTCTTTTAGTGAGGAACTTCTGTGGATGTTCCAATTGTTGGATATGCCTTTTTAGGTACATACCAAAGGGGACATCATACTCAATGATAAGTCTGATGAATGCTGAATACATTGGAACAGTGACTTCCTTGGATTTAGATGACATACCTTTGTTTATAAGTTGTGCAGCATAAAATGATTTCCTCACCACTGTAGACACATAATGGTCAACTGCAAAATTACTATCTATGTGTGTCCCTAAGTCCCTGACTACTGGGTCAACTCTAAGGTTTGTGCTGTCAATATGATAGTTACCAGGGATGGATGACTTCCCAAAGGATGCTGTTATGCATTTCTTGGCATTTAGCTTTAGTCCATGCCTCTGACACCAGTTGTTTGTCTGTGTCAGCCCCTCCTAAGAACATTTGTGTCAGTGTGATGTTCAGGGACAGCTCCTAATTTGCAAACATCTGCAAATTTACTCAAGCCAGAGACCTCTGACATTGACCTTGACTTCTGAGAAGTAAATGTCAAAAAGGAGCAGTCCAAGGACTGATCCTTGAGGGAGTAAACTTGTGAATGGCCTCTTTGTAGAGGTGGACTTCCCAATATTAACTTCCTGAGTCCTATCTGTAAGCCAGTTGGCTATCCACCGGGTGACATATGGGTTTGTACCTAACCTCTTGAGTTTGTCAACAATGCCCGAGTGGGGTATTGGGTCAAATGCCTTGCCTAGGTCAAGGTAGGCAGTGTGAACAATTCTGCCCTCATCCATTGCTTTGGTGACTTTCTCAAAGAAGTCCACCAGGCTGAGTAGGCATGATCTGCCCTTGACAAAAACAACTGGGTTGGGTCCAGTGTCTGGAGGTTTACTATATCTCTTTTGATCATCTTCATGAAAATTCTTTCCATGACTTTACATATAAGACTAATGAGAATTATGGGTCTGTAGTTTCCAGGGTCTCTAGATGGCCCACCTTTGTGCAGAGGGATGACTGTTGCCTTTCTCCATTCATGAGGTATGAAGCCTGTTTGGAGGCTGCAGTTAAACAGTAATTCCAGAGGCCCTGACAGATAATGTTTCATGCTGCTTAGAAGGCATCCTGGGATATTGTCTGGGCCCATTGATGCAGAGTTCTTGGTCTTAGAGAAAGCATTAAAGACCTGTTCCCTAGCAATAGTAGGAGGAGTTATATTTGATGATATTTCCTGAGGGAAGGTTGAGGGGGAAAGATGGGTAAAGTTGGAGTTGAATTTATCAGCCAGGAGGTTTGCTATGCCTTCTGGCTTTGCACTTATTTAATTTCTCCAAGTCTTTTGGGTTTCTAATACCATGACTGGAATGGACCCCATTCCTAAGTCAAAGTACGATTAAAGTTAATGAAATTAGTATTGTTTCACTCTTTGATGTTAGCCAAAAGTGCTCTTCGCAGCACCCGCAATGTGCCCAGTAATGACTCCTTCTGCAGTTCGTACGGTGTTACATGAATTGGTAACATGTCTAAATATGATTATAAATTATTTTTTATAAGACCAGTTGCTCCTACTACTATTGGAACTGTCTGGATATCTTTCTTCCACATGGCTCTCGTTTCTGCCTGCAGATAGAGATATTTTATGACTTTGTGTCTCTCTGTACGCAAGACACTGTAGTCACTAGGTGTGGCGATTTCAATGATCAATGGTACTTTTGCCTTCTTTTCTTGGACCACTATATCCGGTTTTCTAGCATCTGTCTTTTGGACTGTTGGTAATGGGTGATCCCATGTGATGTAAACTTCATCATTTTCTATGATTCTCTGTGGCTCATGTTTCCAGTGCTTTTCAGCCACTTCAATACCATAATATTTGCACAATCTCCAGTGTAACAATCTTGCCACATTATTATGCCTTTCAGTATACAGTCCCTCTGCCATAAGAGAGTCGCAACCAGCAATAAGGTGTGTGACTGTTTCCAGTTCAGTTCCACAAAACCTACATATATCTGTTTCTCCCACATGTTCAATAGACTTAGTGAACCAACATATACATAGCCCACTATCTTGGGCTGCCAATATTAACCTTTAATTTCTTTATGTAAATTCACCTCTCCTTAACCATTCCTGCATTTGTTCTTGATCAATATGAGAAGTTTTCTATACTTGCAACTATATTTATGTTTTTTCCACATTTCTTGCCTTCTCATCTGATCCTTCACCTTATATTCTTTCTTTCATTTTTTAGCACATTCAATTTCTGCCTGATTTTTATCCACTTCTGGTTTGATTTCCATTCCTGCTTGACGTCGATATGCTTCTGCTAAATTAAGCAGAGAAGTCATCTTAGATTTATTTTCCTCATGTTTCAAAACTTTCACCACATTTGGATCTTGTGAAGTCAGTAGATATGTGTGGAGTCCCACGACTGCAGATCTATACAGGTAATCAACTTCAAGGAGGCCCATCCCTCCTTCAGAACGGGGAATATATAATCTTGGTATACACTGATTTTTATAAATCATTTAGTGAGCATGAAACATCATTCTTGTTTTAATATCCAATCTATCCAACACTTTTTGGGGCCAGTCAATCACTCCAAAACTGTAAGTTAGGACAGGAAGAGCAAATTGATTTATAGCCTGGATCTTGTTCCTAGGTGTCAATGCTGTTTTCAGGATTAATTTAAGTCTTCTAAAGTACTCCTTACTAAGCTTTATTCGCATTTGTTCATGTTTTATTGCTGATCCTTCATCAGTTCCCAAGTATTTATACACCCCCTCTTGCTCAAGTTCTTTTTATCAGTATAGGTGACTGTTTACAATGAACTCTGCACACAATTGTGTATTGCCTTTGAGGGTGAGGACATAGCTAACGAATGCTTTGTGGTTGTCCTTGGCCTGGGAGGCCAAACATACCTCAAGTTTGGCTTTGTTAGACTTTATTTGTCCTCAGAGTTGTTTGTTTTGTTTGAGGAGAGTGCTTTTATCCTGATGGGTGCTGCACCTTCTAATTTTTGCCATGATTTTTTTCCTCCTGTATTACAGCCTATTGATTTTGTGAGTCCACCAGGGTGGCATGTTTTAAAGTTAGTTAATACTTCTTCCTGGTGGGTACAGCTGCTCTATGCAGCTATTAACATGCTTGTACAGGGTTTCTGTGAACAGTTCTACATAGGCAGCAGTCTTCTCAGGGTTTATGGGGTCTTGAAATTTTGCCATGTTCTCACTTAATAGCAGGAGGTTAACCTTAGAATAGTTTCTGAATATTCCGGGTTTAGTCAGGGGTCTAGGTTGGGTCTATATTGAAACATCGAACGCTGAAAACAGCGATGTTTTGTCGACACATTTTCAGCAAAAACTGAAAATGTCAAAACCACAGAACACTAGGGAAAGAAATCGCTGTTCCAACCAAAAAAAAAAACATTAAACATTTCCAAACACATACGCACATACTCTAACCCTAATTGTACCCCCCCCCCAAAAAAAAACAGTAAACAACTAAATACACATATGCACGTAACCCAACCACACATCTAACGGAAAAAAAAAACAGTAAACATTTTAAAACATATGCACTTACCACAACCCACACCCTAACCCTAAGGTCAGAAACTCTTGCACATTTACATAAACAGTTCCAAACACATACACACTTACCTTAACCCTAATTCTACCCTCCCAAACCAAAAGTAAACAGCTGAAAACACATGCATACGTAATTCAACCATACATCTAGCGCAAAATAAAAACAGTAAACACTTTTATGCATATGCACTTACATTAACCCGCACCCTAACCCTAAGGTCAGTAACTGTTGCACATTCACGCTCGGGAGCTATACCGGACAAGAGACCACACTACACTGCAGAACACGGCAAAACAACAAAGCGGTCAAGTGACTTCTTTCCCAGGGAAAGAATTCGCTGAACAGCTGCTTCGCTGTTTTGTCTGTTTGCTCTATATGTGTCGACGAAAACGCATTTGACAAAATGCATTTTCATCGTTCTAATAGGAACCCATCTAGCTTTTATTTTTACTTCAAAGGAGACCATTTTGTGGTTTGACCTTACCAGAGAAGGCATTACAGTAGGGGGTATGCAGTATTCTCCCATATTAGTGAGGCCGGATGTGGTATGGCTTCTCTCTCTCTCTCTCTCTCTCTCTCTCTCTCTCTCTCTCTCTCTCTCTTTCTTTCTCTCTCTCTCTATCACATTCTCTCTCACTCTCTCTCTCACTCTCTCTCACTTTCATACCATCTCTGTGGGAGGAATAAAGACTCCTTATTGAAGATTCAACTAATTTATTCAAGTACGTTCTTGTTCTAATGGTTCTGTCTAAATATAGTTTCTTTAAGAAGAAACAACCCCAGAGGTAACATATAAAGAGACTACACATCATGGGTGTAGGAGTGCTTGCCCCCCTGCAAGAAATGCTGTTTTTTTAACAATTTGTGCCATTTCTGCTTCAGTCAGGAGCAGGTTGCAAGGAGACTAGTTATACTGGGTATGTGATACTACAGCAGATAGTGCTTACTCTCGTTTACTTTATATATAGATATACATATACATTATATATATAAAATACACACACACACATATATATATATATATATATATATATATATATATATATATATATATAGCTATAGATATATATGGTTCCCTTTTACAATCCTGAAAAACGAAAAGCTCGTATTTCAGTATCTCAGGACGGTAAAGGCAAAAATGTAAAAACTCGAAAGTGCATAAGCGCAAATTCAAATAGCTCGAATCCGCGCTTATGTAGTGTAGCAACAGAACAGGAAATGTTTGGCAGGATGGTTTATGGAAGTGAAGGTAAGTGTGTGTATGTGAGTTTTATTGTAAGTTGTGCATGTGGATTAGGGTAGGGAGGTTGTGTTTGTGTATGTGTGATGTGTGTGTGTGTGCGAGGGAGTGTGGAATGTCTGCATGTGAGTGTTGCATTTTTCAACTGTTAGTGCAATCTCGGAGTTGGTATATATAAGTAGGGGGGTGTGGGGGTGCAGGGGGGCATGCCCCCTGCATAGATGTAGTGTAGGATTGTGTAGTTTGTGTGTTGTGGGTCGAATGGTGTGCGTGTTGTGTGGTGTATGGTTTGTGAATGTTCGGGATTTCAGTTTTTTGTGTTTGTGTGTTTCGGGATTGTGGACTGTTCAACTTTATAGTTTTGAGATACTGAAATTCGAGCTTCCAGTATCTCGAGAATATAAAGGGGAACTATATATAGATATAGATATATATATATATATATATATATATATATATATATATATATATATATACACGGGTCTATATGAGTACATCGACATGTCATAACATCGACATCTACTATTTCGAAACGAAATCACTGACAAACCATATTACCGAAAATTGAAACTAACTAGTTGTTAGTGCATATGCTCCACAAGTTGGGTGTGCGATGGATGATAAAGAACAATTTTTGTGAGAGTTGGATGAAGTGGTGATGACTGTACCCAAGGGTTGGAGACTGGTGATTGGAGCAGATTTCACTGGGCATGTTGGTGAAGGGAACAGTGGGGATGAGGATGTGATGGGTTGGTATGGTGTTAAACAAAGGAATGCAGAAGGTCAGATGGTAGTGGATTTTGCGAAAAGGATGGACATGGCTGTAATGAATACGTATTTTAACAAGAGGAAGAAGCATAGGGTGACATACAAGAGTGGAGGAAGATGCACATAGGTGGGTTATATCTTATGTAGAAGGGCCAGTCTGAAGGAGAATGGAGACTGTAAAGTGGTGGCAGGGGAAAGTGTAGTTAGGCAGCATAGGATGGTGGTTTGTAGGATGACATTGGTGATCAAGAAGAGGAGGATGAGTGTGAGGGCAGCACCAAGGACCAAATGGTGGAAATTGAAAAAGGGGTAATTGTGAGGTGATGTTCAGGGAAGAGTTAAGACAGTCACTGGGTGGCAGTGAAGAGTTACTGAATAGCTGGGTAACTACAGCAGAGCTAGTAAGAGAGATGGCTAGAAAGGTGCTTGGTTTGATATCTGCAAAGAGGAAGGAGGACAAGGAGACCTGCTGGTGGAATGAAGAAGTACAGGAGAGTATACAGAGAAAGAGGTTGGTGAAGTAGAAGTGGGATTGTCAAAGAGATGAAGAAAGTAGACAATATTATAAGGAGATGAGGTGCATGGCAAAGAGAGAGGTGGCGAAGGCGAAGGATAAGGCGTATGAAGAGTTGTATAAAAGGCTGGACACTAAGGAGGGAGAAAAGGACATGTACCGACTGACTAGACAGAGGGACCGAGCTAGTAAAGATGTGCAGCAGGTAAGGGGGATAAAGGATAATGAGGGAAATGTACTCACAAGTGAGGAGTGTTTGTTGAGCAGATGGAAAGTGTACTTTGAGGGGTTGACGAATGAAGAGAATGAGAGGGAGAGAAGGTTGGATGATGTGCGGATAGTGAATCATGAAGTGCAGTGGAGTAGCAAGGAGGAAGTAAGGATAGCTATGAAGAGGATGAAGAATGGAAAGGCTGTTGGTCCAGATGCCATACCTGTGGAAGCAAGGAGGTGTTTAGGTGAAATGTCAGTGGAGTTTTTAACTAGATTGTTTAATGAAATCTTGGAAAGTCGACTAGGCTTAGTTGCAAGTCCTGCAGGTTGTTTGATTAATAAATCCAAGTACCGTAGAAACGTAATAAAAAATAACGCTTTTATTTGTACAAGAAAGAAGAGCGTTTTCGCCGTGGTATTACCACAGCTTCTTCAGAATGAAAACACTGTTTAAAAATATTTTATAAGTATCAATTTTAGTTTTTGCTTATCTTAATTCAAAGTTTATGAATTTTTTATATATAACTATTCATATATAAAAGTATAAACAACAATATATGTTTATGAATTTTATTTTATTTTAAGGTATAATTCTTATACACATTTATATTATTAATAATACATGTAATTACATATTATTTATTTAAATTAGTTCTGGGAAGAACTATATATGTCAGGATATGTTAATTTGCATCTAGGTTTGAAAAACTTTTTGATCTATGAACTAAAGATTTTTATAACAGATAATTGCCTGTTTTGCAATGAAGTTCTTGTAGGTATCATGAAGACTAGCTTATATTGTATTTTCTATATAATATGGTAATATATATTTTTATTAAGAGTAGTCTCTTATATAAATAATTTTTAAAGGAAGGCATGTCTAAATGATTTTAACACAAACTTTATAATGGTAGTAATTTGTGTGTGCATTGTGCGTGGTTTGGTATGGTGTCTCTTTAAATGCATTTATTTCATTCCACCACGTCATGCACCTTTTATGTATTTAACTGGCGGTCTTTTTAAACAGTGTTTTCATTCTGAAGAAGCTGTGGTAATACCACGGCGAAAACGCTCTTCTTTCTTGTACAAATAAAACCGTTATTTTTTATTAAGTTTCTACGGTACTTGGATTTATTAATCAAACAACCTGCAGGACTTGCAACTAAGCCTAGTCGACATTGGATTGGAGTTGGCGTCTTTTTTGTGCTTAACAAGTTTGTTTTTCTGTGGAGTTGAGAAATCTTGGAAAGTGAGAGGATGCCTGAGGAATGGAGAAAAAGTGTTTTGGTACTGATTTTTAAGAATAAGGGTGATGTGCAGAGCTGTAGTAACTACAAAGGGATTAAACTGATCAGTCACAGCATGAAGTTATGGGAAAGAGTAGTGTAAGCTAGGTTAAGAAGGGAGGTGATGATTAGTGATCAGCAGTATGGTTTCATGCCAGGAAAGAGCATTACAGATGCGATGTTTGCTCTGAGAGTGTTGATGGAGAGGTACAGAGAAGGTCAGAAGGAGTTGCATTGTGTCTTTGTGGATTTAGAGAAAGCATATGACAGGGTACCTAGAGAGGAGTTGTGGTATTGTATGAGGAAGTTGGGAGTGTCAGAGAAGTATGTAAGAGTGGTACAGGATATGTACGAGGGTAGTGTGACAGCGATGAGGTCTGCGGTGGGAGTGACAGATGTGTTTAAGGTGGAGGTATGATTACATCAAGGATCATCTCTGAGCCATCTCTGAGCCCTTTCTTATTTGCAATGGTGATCGACAGGTTGACAGACGAGATCAGACAGGAGTCCCCATGGACTATGATGTTTGCAGATGACATTGTGATCTGTAGTGAGAATAGGGAACAGGTGGAGGAGACCCTGGAGAGGTGGAAATATGCTCTAGAGAGAAGAGTGATGAAGGTCAGCAGGACTAAGACAGAATATATGTGTGTGAATGAGAGGGAGGATAGAGGAATGGTGAGGATGCAGGGAGTAGAGGTGGCAAGGGTGGATGAGTTTAAGTACTTGGGATCAACGGTTCAGAGTAATGGTGAATGTGGAAGAGAGGTGAAGAAGAGAGTACAGGCAGGATGGAGTGGGTGGAGAAGAGTGTCAGGAGTGATTTGTGGCAGACGAGTACCAGTAAGAGTGAAAGGGAAGGTCTACAAGAGGGTAGTGAGACCAGCTATGTTATATGGGTTGGAGACAATGGCATTGACAAAAAGGCAGGAGTCAGAGCTTGATGTGGCAGAGATGAAGATGTTAAGATTTGCACTGGGTGTGACAAGGATGGACAGGATTAGGAATAAGTATATTAGAGGGTCAGCCTAGGTTGGAAGGTTTGGAGACAAAGCCAGAGAGGCAAGATTATGCTGGTTTGGACATGTGCTGAGGAGGAATGCAGAGTATATTGGGAAAAAGATGCTAAGGATGAAGCTGCCAGGTATCAGGAAAAGAGGGAGGCCTAAGATAAGGTTTATGGAAGTGGTGAGAGAGGACATGCAGGTGGTTGGTGTGACGGAGCAAGATGCAGAGGACAGGAAGAAATGGAAACAGTTGATCTGCTGTGGCGACCCCTAACGGTTGCGGCCGAAAGAAGAAGATATATATATATATATATGTGTGTGTGTGTGTGTGTGTATGTGTGTGTGTGTATGTGTGTGTGTGTGTGTGTGTGTGTGTGTGTGTGTGTGTGTGTGTGTGTGTGTGTGTGTGTGTGTGTGTGTGTGTGTGTGTGTCTGTGCATATGTGTATATATGGTTCTACTTCACAATGTCGAATTACTGAAAACTCGAACTTAATATGGTCGAGACCATATGATCAAGTTTTCAGTAACTCGAAATTATGAAGTGTAATTAAAAAAAAACAAAAAAACAAACACATCATCTCTGCAGGGGGGAAAGTCCCCCTGCACCCCCAGACCCCACTACTTAAATATACCAACTCAGAGATCGTGCTACAGTGGGGAAAAGGAAAATCTCCCATTCCACGCTGTATGCAGAAGTGCAGAATGGGAGCTCTCCCATTTCCTCTCTATAGTGTGATCACAGAGATGGTATATTTAAGTAGGGAGGGGGCAGGGGGGGCTTGCCCCCCTGCATTAACGTTTTTTTTTATTTCACTTCCTAATTTCGAGTTACTGAAAAGTCGATCATATGGTCTCGACCATGTGAAGTTCGAGTTTTCAGTAATTCGATATTGTGAAGTGGTACTATATGTGTGTGTGTGTGTGTGTGTGTGTGTGTGTGGGTGTGTGTGTGTGTGTGTGAGTGTGTGTGTGTGTGTGTGTGTGTGTGTGTGTGTGTGTGTGTGTGTGTGTGTGTGTGTGTGTGTGTGTATATATATATATATATATATATATATATATATATTTTTTTTTTTTTTTTTTTTATTTTACATTTGTTAACCAGGATGGTCCAACTGGACACAGATCCATTTTCAGAGGAGTCCCGGGGAGAAAAGCTCCACAGTAAGTAAAATTGTACACAATATGTTAAAATACAGTATACAGAGAATTTTCCAACAATATGTTAAAATACAGTATACAGCAGAAGACATAACAAGACCTATATATACAGGAAGAAAATAGTTACTCATGGTTAATAACAGAATAAATATACAAATTTAATCAGCATTAGGAGAAAACCTAGACTGTAATATATATTACAGTAGGCATATTAGGAAGTAAGGTATATAAGCCACTTATTCTTTGTGTGTTCTAAGTGAGTTTTTAAAGTGAGAAGAGGTACGGGCAGAAATCAGAGCAGGAGGGAGATTATTCCAGGTTCTAGCAATGGAGTGGGAGAACAGTCCTTTTCATGCAGTATTGTTAGCCCTAGAGATACAGAGGAGGGTTTGTCAGAAGATCGGAGAGTACTATTTGTATTATAGTGGGTAAGAAGTTGGCCTAGTGCAGGGTTTTTTTCTGGATGTGTTACCACATTGTAGGCAATGACTAATTGGTGATAGGTTAGTAGCTGGGGAAGTTCCAGCCATTGCATTTCCCTTAGAGCCCGGCAATGGTGGGTTCTAAAGATGGAGTTGTTTGCAAACCTGGCGATTTTATTATAACATGATTCGAGTCTGACAACGTCAAGTTTTCTAAGCTGGGTAAGAATTGGAGCAGCATACATTAGGGTAGATGAGGTGAGTTTGGGCTAGGGTAATCCACGCTTGTTTTGAGAGGGATTTCCTGTGCCTGTATAGTGTTCCCATTTTTTTATGGATTTTTTTGATAGTTTGTGAAATGTGGATGTCGAAGAATAGATTTTTATCAATTTCAATGCCTAGTAGTTTGGTATGGTCAGAGGGTGAGATAATAGTGCCATTTTTGGAGGAAATAATGAAGGATAGAGGGTGGAAATGTATTTGATGGGTGTGAAAAGTAGTAATTTGGTTTTATTAGGGTTTAGGATAAATTGGATCTGAGTGATCCAACTTTCCACAGAGCTAAAGGATTCCTGGGTAAGTTATTATAGGGTGGGAAGTGATGGAGCTGAACAGATAAGAGTTGAAATGTCTGTGTATTGTATAAGTGAAGCTTGCTGTGTGGTGGTATGGAGATTATTGGTAAATATGGAGAAAAGAAGATAATATCTGTATCCAATATATATAAATCTATGTGTATGTATATATGTAGATATATATATATATATATATATATATATATATATATATATATATATATATATATATGGGTCTACCTGAAAACGCTGACAATGCAGAAAGCTGACAACGAGAACAGTGATACCAGAAGATCGACAATGGAGAAGACCGACAGTTGAGAATCCCGATGCTGAGAACACCGACATATAAAGGTAAGTGTGCGATAGGGACGGATGTTAGGGTCAGGGTGTGGGTAAAGTAAGTGTACGATAGTGACGGAGTTTAGGTTTAGGGGCGGGTTAAGTGAGTTAGGGTTAGGGTGCAGGTAAGGTAAGTGTACGATAGTGATGGACTTGAGGGTTAGAGGCGGATTAAGTGAGTTAGGGTTAGGGTGTGGGTAAGGAAAGTGTGCAATAGTGACGGACCTTAGGGTTAGGGTTTGGGTTAAGGTTAGTGCATAGATAGTTGTGTTTGTAAGGTTTAGTGTAGGTTTGTAAGGGTTTTGGTATGCTTGTGTTGTGTGTGTACTTTTTGGGAAAGGTATTTGTTTTGTTGTTTGTCAGGATTTTGGTTTGTCGGGCATGTGAAGTTTCGTGTTTTTGAACTTTTTTTTTCGGTGTTTTCATGTCAGTTATCTCGTTGTCGGCATTCTGTGTTGTCGGCATTTTCAAGTAGACCCTTATATATATATATATATATATATATATATATATATATATATATATATATGTATATATATATATATATATATATATATATAATATATATATATATATATATGTATATATATATATATATATATATATATATATATATATATATATATATATATATATATATATATACACACATACACATAACTAGATATATATATTGGATACAGATATTAGATATATAAATAGATATACAGATTTAGTTATGGATATATCTAAAGCATTGTAAGAGGCAAGCCGTCGACACCCAAGTAGTCAAAGAAAAAAACATTTGACTACATTAATTACTGTTGCATACAGCCAGCAGACCCCAACTTGTCAAAGCAACACCCTACATATATGCAAGCACTCATATATACATATACACACACACACACACACACACACACACACACACACACACACACACACACACACACACACACACACACACACACACACACTGAATCACTACAACAACAAATTGTAAACCACGCATGCAGTGATTCTACCAAAAATTACAAACCCACCCTATAATAAAGTAGCATGCATAAAAACTGGGAAACACACAAATGGGCTGTAAGTGATTTTTGCACTGCTCTGCACTTGATGTACACTGCTGTGATACCCAGCTAGCATAGAATAGATTCAGACCTGCTGAATGTAGCCTGTTATTAATACACTTGAGCACTAAACCAGCCATCTTAGATTAAGAAGGGCTTTCCTGCACCCATGTGCAGAAGAGTGTGGATCTAGCCTTATCTAAGCTGGGGATTTCTGGAGGAAGGTTCATTGTGTTTGCTTTCCTATTGGTAGATCAGCTTAATTTCACCTGTATTTAAGCCTTTTGTTTGCACGTTGCAGTGCACCATACAACAGAGGTTAGGAGTGCCCAGTATAGATGGAAACACCTTGAAACTCAGATTTTCCCTGGACATCTGTCAGTGGAACCCTTCCAAACTTCTCTACTTCACCATGGGTGCACTGAGCAGCATTGCCATACTTATCATCCATAGCCTTCAATCGAACAAGTACCTTTGTTAGTCCTAGCACAAAAACTGGTTAGACTAGCCCAATCCTTTCCCTAGTAGTACATATGGTAAAAACCTGCTATAATGGGCAGGCAGTTTCCCATCATTTCACTGGGCAGCCTGATTGACATGGACATCCTGAGGCAATGAAATAATTACCTCATGTATACTAACAACCACTTATTCCTAACACAACAAATACCCTATGTGAGAGATGTAATTACACTACGAAATTGGAATCAGTTCTCTCATGTAACAACAAACTGTACATCATACCAGTTGTCAGCACACACACTTCACCTCTCACACAAAATGAGGTCATGACACATAAACCAACATATGTGGAAGTACTCAGTAGAAGCCTACCAAAAGATCAGAGACCTCCCAAACATAAACTACTTTTACACACTGCAATGCAAGTAGAAACCACTACACATACTAACACATACACCAGTGTGTCAGCAAATAAGCCCCTAAGGCAAAACACCTCAAAACCTAATGTTTTGGTCATAAGTGACTCCAAAGTGAGACACACAAATGTCCTCCTCACCAGGCTGGACAAGTAGAAGGTCACAGTCAGCTGCCTGTCAGGTGCCAGTATCCATCAAATCACACATGCACTCATGTCACTCAACAAGTACCGTCATGACTCTGTCATAGTCCATGTTGGGGTGAATGACTTGAGACAACCCTCTATGTACTATATGAAGAGAGACATGACTGAACTTTCAGATTGTGTGTCCCAGGCAGGTATGACCCTAGCCCTAGGCAGCATTCTACCTCCAACCATGATGATGCCACAATATAAACAAGAAATGATTGACTTCAACAATTGGCTTAGCTTGTGGTGTCATTCCAGGGGGATCTAGTATTTGTCAGCCTGTGAAAACATGGTTGACAGGCCACACTTCTTTGCAGAGATGGACTGCACCTGTCTCATCTAGGCTTTCAGATGCTGCAAGGGTGCTTGCCTTCCCCATAGTGGCTTTTATAGGCAATGTCAAAACACAAAAATTTCCAATGTAACAAAATTTACTTGAGAGAAACTCAAGGTTCTGCTGATTAATACTAGGCGTCTAAACATGAAACTACACTCCTTGTTAGCACTACTCACCTTAGAAGATGCTGACATCTATGAAGTCACTGAGATATGGTTCAAGGCTGCAGACAGCACCCCCGCCCTCCAAAGGCTACAATGCCTTTCTACATGTTCAGACCTCAAAATGAGTGTAAAAGAACCAAAGATGGAGGTATGACCATTTTCATTAGAGCCAAGTATACCTCTAGACTCGTCAAATAGTGCCACTCTCTCAAACTACTCCCTGTCCAATTAACTATAGACAAAATACCTTTCCACATCATTGGTAACTATAGGTCCCCCACCATGAATCAAGAAAAAGCACACTGCCTACCTGGACTTACTGGAGTCACTAGCCATACAGCCCAATACCTTAGTAATGGGAGATTTCAACTATCCTTCCATTGACTGGGTGATGTTCATAAGTTCATAGGTAGGTACTAGGCTATCAGCCCTAGGATCTATACAAGCCTAGCCAAAAAGGTACCCTAGCTTTCGCCACAAAAGAAAATTATTTTCCTGTGCCTCTGTCAAGCAGAGCCACAGAGGTGATCCCCAGGGTGAATTTCCTATTTCCCATCCAGTCATCAAGATTTTTCTTGAAGAGTGCTAATGAGGAACTTTGTTTGATATAGATAGGTAGTTTGTTCCAGAGCATGGGAAGTCTCTGGGACAGGAATCTATCCCTCCAGCATGTTCTGCTTATTGTGGTGATAAGGTTTAGGTCCCTAGAGAGTGTAACTTGGAGGGATTGGAATTTCTTTAAGTGGAGCATGTCCAACAGCTCTGGGTTTGACTTACCTTTGTATGTTAGGCAGAGATCGCCTCTGAGTAGGCGATATGCAACAAAGTAAAGCTGGAGTTTTTTGAGACGGTCTGTGTAGGGCATCTGTTTGAGGCCAGTAATCCTCTTTGTGAGGTATTTCTGTGGCCTTTCCAGTTGTTGTAGATGTCTTGTGAGGTACATACCAAAAGGGGCGCTGTACTCTATAATGGGTCTAATGATTGATGAGTAGAGGGGAACAATGACCTCTTTTTTCCTGGATGAGAAACCTTTTGTGATGAGGTGTGCCATGTAGAAGGATTTCCTGACTACTGTGGCGATGTGATTATCAAAGGGGAGACTACTGTCCATCTGTGTCCCATGGTCTCTTATCACACTTTCGGTGTTAAGTAGACTACCACCTACGTGGTAGCTCATGGGTACAGAGTTTTTACCAAAAGGGATGACAATGCACTTTTTGGCACTGAGCTTGAGGCCATGGCTTTGACACCAGGCATCTGTCTCAGTGAGACCCTTTTGTAGGATGTCCGCATCATTAGAAGTTTCAGTTATGGCTCCTAGTTTGCAGTCATCTGTGACCTTCATTAGCCAAAGACCTTCTCTGTTAGTCTGTACTTCAGAAAAGTAGATACCAAACAGGAGAGGACCCAGGACTGAACCTATGGTACTCCACTTGTCACTGGTCTGAAGTCGGATTTGGAGTCTGCTACTTTCACAGTGTGGGTTCTGTCAGTGAGCCAGTTGGCAACCCATCTTGTGACATAGGGATTTATACATAGTTTAGTGAGTTTATCTATAATTGAAGAGTGGGGCGGTGGTGTCAAAAGCCTTGGCGAGATCTAGATAGGCTGTGTGAACCATCTTACCCTCATCTACAGCTTTGGTGACTACTTCAAAGAAGTCTATCAAGTTTAGGAGACATGATCTGCCTTTTACAAACCCAAACTGGGTGGGGTCCAGAGTTTGGAGATTACCAATGTCTTTTTTTATAAGTTCCATGATGATACATTCCATGGCCTTGCAGACCAGGCTCGTTAGGCTAAAGGGGCAGTAGTTCCCAGGGTCTGTGGTGTCCCCCCCTTTGTGGAGTGGGATAACCATCGCTGTGCGCCATTCAGTGGGCACAAAGCCTGAGGTGAGGCTATGATTGAACATGCTGCTTAGGAGGGGTGCCAGTTCATTCTGTAGTTCATGTAGAATGCAGCATGGGATGTTGTCAGGTCCTATGGATGCTGTGTTCTTGGCTTTGGAGAGTGTGTCTTTTACCTGTCCAGCCGTGATTACAGGAACTTTGCATTCTTCTGGTATAGAGATGGGCCCTTTAGGGGGTGAGAGGGGGGTAAATGTAGCACTGAACCTATCTGCCAGGATGTTGGCAATATCTGTTGGTTCTTTAGTGCCATTGTGCTGTAACTCAGAGCAGATCTGAGTGTAGCCATTGAGATTCTTGACATAGCTATAGAATACTTTGTGGTTGTCTTTACAATCAGTGGTGATTTTGTTTTCATAACTAGCTTTGGAGGATTTTATGAGGGATCTCAGCTTCTTACTGAGGGTGACCAGGAAGTTTCTCCAATTATGGGATTTTACGTTTTTGCAACAGTTTCTTTCTTCTGTTGTAGAGCTTGTTTATGGCAGGGGACCAACAGATTGGCTTCCTTTTTTTGGAGGATAGCATTTTGGTTCTGTTAGGGATAGCACAATCCATGCACTCGTGTAAGTGCTTATAAAGTGCATTTGTGTAGGATTCAGCAGTCGTACCTCTATTGTCTGTCTGCATGGGTTTGTGAAGTTTGCCACTTCTGTCTTAGGAAGCGTGAAGTTGGTTTTGGAGAAATTTTTTACAGTGGTTTCCCTAATGGGGGGTGGAGCATGATGTGGATGTCTAGGCTGATTAGCTTGTGGTCAGATCTGACCAATGAGGAATTGACCTCTGGTGTAGAACACTGGTCACCCATGTTGGTAATGACCAGGTCTAGGATATTGCTGCCCCTGGTGGGGGTGTGGATAAGTTGATCCAAGGCATTGGAATTTACAAATTCCAGAAAACGTTGAGCAAAAGAGTTGGTACACAAGTAGTTTTCCCAGTTAGTGGTGGGGTAGTTGAAATCGCCCGTTATTAGGGTGTTGGATTGTACCCTAATATTTTCCACTGTAACAAGAAATGAGGAGTGGGAATCCTGGGGCATGGTGGGGGATCTGTAGCAAGTTACAGTTTAGATTCCAGTCTTACCCAGAGTTAGTTGCACTTGGGTAATCTCAGATGCATTATGTTGAGCAACTAGCCTAGAAGTGTGGATATCCTTAATGAATATGGACACGCCTCTGCCTTTAGTGTTTCAGTCCCAGTTAGGTGGCCGAAAGGTCTGGTATGAATTATAGCCTGGTAATGCAGGGGTGCTCTCTTGAGCCTTGAACCAGGTCTCTGTCACTGCACAGATGTCAATGTTCTCCATTTTAAGGAGTGCCTCGAGTGAATGCATTTTGAGGTTTAGACTTATAGCATTGAGTAGCATTACCCTCAGATTTTGCTTGCTTGTACCAGTTACAGTGGTGAATTTGTCATTTGAACCTTGCCTAAAAAGGCACTATAGGGGTGGCAAGAGCCTTAACCAGTATCTGGAATCCCAAGGGCAACAGGTGCAGGCCATCTCTGGCAAAGCATCGTGGTTTGTCAATCATGTCATCCCAGGCAGACAGATACTGGATCCCCTTAGAATGACACCAGAAGTTTAGCCAATTGTTGAAGCCATTCATTTTGTCCTTGCACTCTGGTATCATTCTGGGTGATGGCAGGATGCGACTTAGGGCTAGGGTCATACCTGCCTGGGCTACAAGATTGGAGAGCTCCTCCATGTCTCTTTTCATGTAGTCCAGGGAGGTATGTCTCAGGTCATTCACACCAACATGGACAATGACAGAGTTGTATTTGTACTTGTTGTGGAGTGATCTGAGTGTGTGCATTATGTGGCAGATCCTGGCACCCGACAAGCAGCTGACAGTAACTTTCTCCTTGTTTAGCCTGGTGAGTGGAACATCATTGTGCCTGACTATAGAGGCACCTATGACTAGAGTGCTGGGTACATTGTTATGCCATATGGGGTGTGGTTGAGTGGCACACTGAGTTTGTGGGCTATGTGTCATTTGGGTTGTGTTGGGGGGGGGGTTGCTTGTGTTTCTAGTTTGGAGGTCTCTGTTGCTTGAGCAGATTTTTATTGAGAGCCTCCGCGAATGTAGGTGTGTGTTTTGTGTTGCTATGTGTGTGTTTTGGTACTGTAGGTTTTGTGGGACTATGTGATGAGTGTGGTGTGGTGCAAGTGTTTACCTTCTCCTCTTGACTGTCTAGTCCAGTCTTGGGTGAACAGAGCTTTGTTTCCAGTTTGGCTATGTAAGTGCATCTCTCACAGGTTGTAGTGTTGGGTGGTAGGAGGAGAGGGTTGTCTGTGTACATGAGGCAATTGCTGCATAGCCCCAACATGCCCAGATTCATCAGGTAGACAGGAGAAAACACCGGGAGCTGACCCTTAGACATGCCTGGATAGGTGCTTATTTATTAAGTACTAAAAGCTGTTTTCCTCTAGACAAGTGAGGAAAGGTGAGTGCTGTAGTAATTTGTAGCTTATTTAGTGCTTACAACGAGTTCTGAACAAGTGCTGAGCTCAAAGAAACAGATTTGAGTGCTAAAACTAAATAACTGACTAGTTCTAATGGAAAATTTGAAGAGCAGACTTTATGGTGCTGGAAATAGTTTAACCCTAGCTAAGTGGCGATGCTTAAATTGTATTTATTTTTTCAATATAACAGTAGCAAATGAACAAACGGATTTAAACAAATTAACCAATTAACCAATAAAAAGCTAAAAACTGAGCCCCATTCCAGCAGTCTTCAATCAGACACGTTCTAAATGCACACTCCTGCCACTAGGGTGCAGGGGAACCTTCTCAAAAAAATGATGGTCTGGATTAGTGCTCAAATTATACAAACAAAGCTAGATTCAGCAGGTCCTAATTTAGTCTATGCTACAGCAAACAAGGCATACCAATTTCAGAAAGAAACAGTTCAGATAAGCAGGCACAATAAGCCTTTAACCAGAAACTCCCAGCTCGGAAGGGCAGAAGCTACCCTCTCCTCCCACAAGAGTGCAGACCACACCTTCTTAATGTAAAATAACTGGCTAGAAGCCCAAGTGCTTAAACCAGAAATAATACACTTTTAGAATAACAGACACTAAGCCTTCAATCAGCAACTCCCAACTTAGAAGGATGTAAGCTACCTGTCCTGCCACAACAGTGCAGACCACAAACCTTCTTAAATGTAAAACAACTGGTCTGAAGCCCAAGTGCTTCAACCAAAGGCTTAGAATAACAGTTACAGTCTAATCAGGCTACTAACAAGCAGTAATAAATACAGCAGAATAAATGCAATAAAATAGGAAGAAACACAAATACAGTAAAAGCAGATGAATAAAGTGCAATTTTTTATATATAACAATAGAACTTGCTCATCCAGAGGTTCCTGGATTTGTCAATTCAAATGCTCTGGGACAGATAGTCTGCACCCCCACAAGTGGCTCAAATGTCCTAGACATAGCACTCTTCAACATGGTGAGGTCACTGCACTCCGTCCTGTGTGATGCCTTCCCTGGTAAGGTCGGACCATTAATCAGTCTCGTTTGAAGTAGCTATTGAACCTGTCACCACCACAAGAGCAGATAAAACTAAAAAATTTTCCAAAGCAACCTACAGCCCACTAAGAGATGGTATAAAAACTTTTATACCCACCACAATCACAGACAACTCCTTTGCAGAGGTATACACAAATGACCTGTATAAATACTTAAGCAACTATATAGACTCAGCTGTGCTTGACCAAATTAAAACTAGGTCTTCTCAAAAAAAAATAAGCCACCATGGTGGACCTCAAGTATAAAAAGATTATATAACAAAAGGAAGAAACTGATATCTAAGAACAAGAGGGAACTGACTCAACAGAGGAAGAATTCCCTCCACAGCTTGAACAAGCAAATCAGAAATCTTGTAAAATCCTCTAAAGCTAATTATGAAGGTAAAATAGCATCCCTAGCTAAGAATAATCATAAGGCATTTTTTAACTATGTCTGAAATCTAATAGAGAATGCCCAGCTATGTGCCGAACTGGTAGTAGATGGTACCATTCCTACTTTACCGGAAATTATCAACCTGCTACCTGACAGATTTGGTGTAACTTTCACTCTCCTGTCCTCACCAGCCATATCTCAAAATATACCTAACACCAGTCCTCTGCCTAGTATCTCTAGAGATCAGGTCAGATCTGCATGCTCCAATGCCAAAAACAGCCTCAGTGGGACAAGATAACATCCTAGGTTGCTTATTAAGCAATCTAAAACAGGACCTAGTGGATCCACTTCTCATTCTCTTTAACCATAGTCTGAGAACTTGCTTTGCTCCAGTAGATTGGAGAACAGCAACCGTAATCCCCTTGCACAAAGGATCAACCGACCCTGGAAACTATAGACCCATAACTCTAATCAGCCTCGTCTGCAAGACCATGGAAAGAATCATCATGGACCTTATCAACAAGGACATAGTTGTCCTTCATACTTTAAACCCAGCCAAGACTGGCTTTGTTAAGGGAAGATCATTCTTATTAAACCTACAAAACTTTTTCAAGAAAGTTACCAAAGCCTTGGATGAAGGTAAGATAGTGCATACTGCCTATCTTGACCTAGTCAAGGCTTTTGACACAATCTCCCACTGAGATATCATTGAGAAATTCTCCCAACTGGGGGTTAACCCTTACATCACTAGATGGGTAGCCAATTAGCTCACCTTCAGTACACATACTGTCAAAGTTGGTGACTCCACTTCTACCAGTAGACCTGTCACCAGTGGCATACTACAATGATCTGTACTGGGCCCTTTACTAATCTTTTTCTTGGAAATCCAGGCTAAAGTAGATGGCATTTGGCTTACCAAGTTCACTGATGATTGCAAATTAGGTGTAATGATTGAGTCCCCCAACAATGTTAGCATATTACATGAGGGGCTAACATAGACAAAATGACTGGTACAAAAGCCATGGTCTAAAACTAAATGCAAAAAAGTGCATTATTATCCCCTGTGGCAAAACGGAATTCCCTGCTAATTACAATATTGACACCATGTCCCCAAGTTGAAACTTAGTGGTGCAAGATCTGGAACACAGGTAGAATGCAATCTGAACTCCGACCAGCAAGTTTCCACAGTGGTAAGGAAAGCCTTCTATGTTGCACATCTCATAAGTAAGGGCATTGCATCCAGGTCTAAGGATGTTATAACTCCACTGTACTCGACCCTCATCGCACCATTTATAGAGTACAATGCTCCCTTCTGCTTGTAGCTCACCATACACCTGCAGCAGCTGGAGAGACCACAGACGTTTCTCATCAAGAAAATACAGGGCCTCCAAACCATGACTTATGTGGATAGACTGAAAGCCTGTCACTGTACTCTGTATTGTATAGGCTGCTGAAAGGTTACTTACAAGCTCTTATGGTGAGTCAGCTGTGTCTCATTCTCCATAGGGATAGGGTTGCTTTGAGAGCTAATCCTTCTTTTATGCCTAAAGTGGCATCTGAGTTTACTTTAACCCAAACTATCCATCTCTCCATTTTCTTTCCTGAACTAAAAAATGAAGGGAAAAAGCTACTCCATACGTTGGATGTGCACAGACAGCTCAGGTATGATCTTAAACTTCACTCCTCCTCTAGTGCACTATTCTAGGGCACTATTTTGCATGTATTCCTCCCACAAATTGTATTTATTTGGTACTTAGATATTATCGCAACCAGATTTTTGCAGTTGCGGTAATACGTTTGTTCGCCTAAAAGCGGATAGTGGGAGTTGTGTTAAGGTGGAATTTGATGTTTTCAATGGGTATGACTTAGTTTGTCCTTACATTTGGTAAGGTAAATCAACGCAGAGAAGGAGAAGTGAAACTACGTACTGTAAAGTTGGTCACACTGCTGTCGTGCCACAGAAAATGAAAGATGGACACCTGGGAAATGTTTGGTTGAACTTCTGCTATTCTGCAACATGAATTACTTATAAGTGTACAATACTTTCTTCAGAGAATAAGGCACAGAGATCTGCAAATCTTTTTTGGTAAATTGTTGGCTTTATTGTTGCAAACTGTTGAATAGAACTGAAGTTAAGGAGAATAAGTAACTGAATATGCATGTGCACACTTTATAAAGTACTTGTACAATGATGCTGTTCTGTTAAGTGGCAGTCCGATAATAATTTTTTTGGAGTCGTTGACAATAATGGTTTATTTTTTGGATTCAGATGGTGTTATCCTTGTGGATACTACTTACTGTTGTTGGACTGTTTAGTGGATGTTTTATGGCAGCATACTTGTGGATTGTTCAGCCGCTGGTTTACTGTTTGGAACGTGCCTAACACATAACAGGACTTGAAAATGTAGTATGAGTGACATGATTTTGGGAATGGCTTCAAACAAATATTAATTTTTCAAATATTACACTGCTATTCCTACCTAAACAAAGTTTTTTTTAAATATAACATTGCCTGTGTGATTCTGCATACATTTCTGGTTTAAATTACCCACGGCAAAGAAAGCGGTATTATCGCAAAAATCTGGTTGAGATAATACGTAAGTACCAATATATGAATTTTGCTCTCTTCTTTTTCTAAATATCCAGTCGTCAGTTCTTCAGTCTCCTTTGCAATATTTAAAACTTCATTAGCAGTTGGCATAGATTTTGATTTCTGTTTTCTATTATTTTATTTTTGGCAGCTAGTACTTTTAATCTTAGTAAAGCCTTACTATGTATATGCATCAAAGATATTATATCCCATCTCAAAAGACTCATTTGCTGAAATGTTACCATCTGCTCCCCCAACATTTCTGTCAATTTAATCTGTAGGAAATGTTTAATCTGTCATCTCATTACATTCCCAAAAAGTGCTCCCAATTACCTTTGTCTTATTTACCACTGCAGAAAAAAATCATCTGACATCTTCTCGGGGAAGAGAAATGCCTGTGCAAATCCTTCCATGTAAAAATCCTAAACCTTCTGGAGTTTCTAAATCTTAGTGGAGTCCTATATATTTCTACCCAGTGTTTATTTGTAAATTGTCTTTCTTCTCTCTTTTCCCAATCTGTTCTAACCCACTTTGATTTGTATAGTTGTCATGCAATATCTTCAACACCCTACTAATTATGCCTTTTCAGCATATTATGTTCTAGACTCAACTAAAAACACTACCAGTGCTGGTCTTTCACTTAGCATTGCCCTGTCCCTTAAGATTTGCATATACTCTGTTATCAGTCCCTGATAGGGAAAGCACTCTTGAATCTGCAGTCCAAACTCATATTTAGCTCCATCCTACTCTGTTACCTTGGTTCCAAATTCCGTTATTCTTTTGCCAGTTTCATCCAGTAAATTTTAGTCCTCGTTTGACTCTAGTTGCAGACATACCTACTGACAAAATCTCTATTTTCTATTACTGTGTTGGCTTTGTTCTTAGAATACTTTCCAGTAATTTATGAATATAATATTCTTTATGCTTGTTAATATTCTCCTTAAGGACTTGCATCAAAAATCCCACATTCTCTTTTTATCTCTGAAACTGCACTCTCTTTCATCACCCCTTTTCACTTTGATTTATAAGCTGCTTATCTATATGTACCTTAGTTGTGCAGCTTTAAACTACCCTTTCAAATTAGGTAGCCCTAAACCACCTTGTACTCCTCTCAGATAAACTAATTCATTTATTTCTTAATTGTCATCCACAGCTTCTCCTCTGGTTGACAAAATATGCCTAACTTGTATACAAGACTAAAGGGAATTAAAACATTTTCACTACCTGTATCTTATTATCCATACCCGCAATCAAGAGCATCCAGTTTCTTATTTTTTATAGTATTTCCTGTTTCAGCTTTTCCCACATATCCTTTGCTGTCATAACAGAATTATTTTTAATGCATGCACTTAAATACTTCATCTTATCATGTCTCAGTTTTATCTCCTATGAAGACTTGAAACTAATGTTCTCAATGAAATGCCATTTTCTGGATTTATTTCCCTCATTCTGTCCTTAATATGTTTAATATGTTACTTCAAACAGGCCTAATTCTAAACTCTTTGAAAGTTTGTCATGATAACATCAATATGTAAAAAAAGAAGCACCAGTGATGTTAAA
The DNA here is from genome assembly GCF_019279795.1 of Protopterus annectens. Classification (NCBI taxonomy): domain Eukaryota; kingdom Metazoa; phylum Chordata; order Ceratodontiformes; family Protopteridae; genus Protopterus; species Protopterus annectens. The sequence continues at coordinate 190,399,596 of NC_056730.1, forward strand.
AACTGTAGTTCAATCAGCTTGACACCAACTTTGGATAAATGTTTTGAGAGAAGTTTTATTATTTTAAAGAACAAGGCAATTCAACAGTTATATTATTCATTAACCAATTGTTGAATTGTCTTATTCATTAAGACAATTTAACAATTTGCATTTCTGAATATAAATCATAATTTCTTCTTCAAGGGCAGCTCAACCCTTATTAATTTGGTCAAATTTTATAATCTTGTGTCACTGGCCATTGATCTAGTTTTAGCAACAGGTGTTGTAGTCTTAGACCTAGCTAAGACCTTTGATTCTTTACTTTATTCAGCAATACATAAAGACTTGTTAAAGGGTAAATTAAAGTCTTATGAAATAAGATGGAGGATGGCTTGGCTGATGAATAGGAGACAAAAGCAGTAGCCCTTCATGACTAACTGTTGGACTTTCTGTCATTGATAAAGGGGTACCTTAACAGTTGGTGCTCTGCTCATTCTATTCAGTGTCATATTTGCCTCATTTTCTACAAACAAGAACTGTTGTCTAAGTAAATGTCTTGATTCTGCAATAATATTTACAATAGTTGGTAAAAAATATTTTGATATGGTTAACTCATAATTGGCTGACATTTCCCACTTAGCGGATAAATAAGTATTCCAATTTAGCACCAAGAGATGCAAAGTAATGCATTTTAGAAATCTTCAGGTTAATCACTTTTTCTATAGTGCTATACTGTAGGTAAAGTAAGTGACTATAAAGGCCTAGGAATTATGATAGTATCCAAAATATCTTTTGGCTAACATAATGATGAAATACATTGAATTGCAAAAATATGATTAGGGATCATGTTAAAAAATATAACTACAAGGGGTGAACACTGATTAATTTGTCAGATTGTTAAATATAATAATATGTTTTTGTATATAGTGTGGGGTAATTCAAAGGTTTAGAAACAGTCCAAAGGAAATTTGTTCAAATAATCACTTCTGTTTCTGAGCTTGACTTAATAAAAAGATGTAAATATCTTAATTTATTTACTTTGTACAAAAGATATTTCAAAGTGAAGTTTATATTGACATGCATAGCTTTCAGGGATAAACATTTTTTAAGACTAAACTTGAACTTGTATAAACCTGAATAAAATCAAAAATGAGAAGTTAGTTCTTAACACAATGTACCCCTCTTATGTGACTAAGTTACCAGAATGGATGCACTGTTCTAAATCAATAAACAAATGAAAAATTAATTTTCACATGTGGGTAGCTCACCTTGCATTTGATTTGGGACTAAAAAGGTCAGTGTTCCTTGATGTCCTCCAGGACTGAACACTAATACCAAGCATATAAATTGAAAAGATATCATCTGCGAGTAACTTTTCTTAATTACCGTGTCAGTTATGACTTTGAATTTGAGAATATCTTATTTTCCTTGCTAACAGCGCTAAATATAAAACAAACAACAGAGGTAAAAGAGAACATCCCTGCCAGTGTTCTCTGTTCAGACACATCTTCCCATCTTAAATCTTGTCTCCAAGCATTTCTGCATGCACTCTATTAATCTTATTATTCTATCAGGGAATGCAAATGCTACCATAGCTCTACATATAAACTCCTAAGTGACTTTAAATAATGTTTTCTGTGCATCGAGACTCACCAGCAATAGCAGTTTACAAACATTCCATTTCCCTGCAGACTATCATTGCTGTATTAATGTTGTAAATTTTTTGTTACCTTCCCTCTCCTCACAAAACCACATTGCACCATAGCTGTCAAGTATGGCAACATTTTTGTTATTTTCTTAATGTAGATATAAACAATTTATAGTCATGGCTTGAAATTGAAATGAGTCTATATGAAGCCAGATCTGAAGGGTCTTTACCTTCCTTAGATAATAAGCCACCACATTTTTCTTCCAAGATGGTGGTGCCACCCCCCAGACACATTTCAAAATATTGTTAAACAAAGCCTTTCAGACCTTTATCACTCTCTTTTCTCATAACCTCCATTTTTTTACAGGAATTCCATCTTGTATTTGAATAAAAATATTAAACAGCATTTGCATACCACATGTAGGCATTTCATATCCCATATGTACAGTGAAGCACAGAAATTGCTACATAAACACGTCTGTGAATGAAAATGTATGCACAAATAACAGGTCTGCCCAGATACCATGCTGCATTTTGGTTTCAAGCACTGTAAAACACAGAGACTGATTGTGCCTTCAAATGCTATTGCCACTGCATACTGTGTGTGGGTTGGAGACAGTGGCATTGACAAAAAGGCAGGAGTCAGAGCTTGACGTGGCAGAGTTGAAGATGTTAAGATTTGCACTGGGTGTGACGAGGATGGACAGGATTAGGAATAAGTATATTAGAGGGTCAGCCCAGGTTGGAAGGTTTGGAGACAAAGCCAGAGAGGCAAGATTACATTGGTTTGGACATGTGCTGAGGAGGGATGCAGAGTATATTGGGAAAAAGATGCTAAGGATGAAGCTGCCAGGTAATAGGAAAAGAGGAAGGCCTAAGATAAGGTTTATGGATGTGGTGAGAGAGGACATGCAGGTGGTTGGTGTGACAGAGCAAGATGCAGAGGACAGGAAGAAATGGAAACAGTTGATCTGCTGTGGCGACCCCTAACGGGAGAAGCCGAAAGAAGAAGAAGAAGACTGTGCATTCAAAAGTCTCCTTAAAAGAACTTCTGAGTGAAAGCCTGCTTAACAGAATCATATATTCTGCAAAGTCATCACAGGTTTAGCCCCCAAAGTATGTAACCACTATTTTCATATATATTGCATATTAACAGATATGTAGTAGTTTGTTTCTGGTACAAGATGCATAACATAAAAGAAGGTTGCAAATAATGAATAACATCCTCATTAAAATAATTAGGTCCATTCAGAACTATATGGAAATTAGATCTGTAGAGTGTAACAGTGCTGTTACATAAAACTAACATTGAACAAATTCACTTATTTCAAAGCCTGATCATGTTGATGCATCATTGGATCTTTCAACAAGTTAGATTCCGGTAAAAAAGATCAATAAAAGCCTCTGTCAGCAAACCTTCTGCAAGTTTCTTTTTTGTAGTAAGGGCAAGCCCCCCTGCACTTTGTATGTGGGGTAACAATCCCCGTATGGCCCAGACGTATATATACCTACTCCAAGGTCACCCAACATTTTATGCTTTCAAGTAGCTCTTCGTGGTAGTGCTTTTATCATAGTATAATAACGTATCAGTGTTTTTTCGATTTTTTCTTTATTTTCAAATGAGCATTCTGTAAGCGTGCTTACAGTTATCTGTTTCATGTTGTGTCTCCAATGCTGATTTTTAGGGAAGACTCTCTAGCATGTTAGTAGAGTTTTCCTCACTAGATCTGAGCTGGCTTTTACAGGAAATGACTGCTAAAGAATTTTGGCTAATACTTCTGTATGGGTAAGTTGTACATGTTTAATGAATTACTGGCAATATGGCCTCTTCTTTGAAGATCTACTTTCAGTCTATGTGTGCAGAATTTATCCTTGATCTTGTGGCCTAAGTCATGGCTGAATAGGATCTGGGGATGACCAGCTCATTAACCAGTTAGATTAATAATTTAAACATTAATTGCTAAGCATCCCCACATAGCATGCTTAATATTCTTTCACATAAATGCTTTTTCTTAAAAACTGTTTTACAAACTAATTTTGCATTATTTTTCATTTTCATGTTCACTAGGTTTTAAAATGCCAGCAGGAGAAAAGGCAGCAGTGTCAGTGTCTACAATACCAACTGTGGAAGGCAGGATATATCTCATTAAAAAGGAACAAAAAGAACACCACAGAAACCGAATAAATGGACAGAACAAAGAATGTGATGGAGACCCAAATTATGGAAATGACTAAGCAGTTTAAATTACGTGCTGTAATGTGAATCCTGTGATCTTTCAAAAGCAGAAAGAATTGGTTTGCCTGCACAAGGATCCTGTCAAATACAACAAAATTTAAATAAATAAATAAATATATATATATATATATTTTATATATATATATATATATATATATATATATATATAAAGATACATAATGCATTATGTGTTAATTTTGCTAATGTGATTCTTAAAAACAAATTGTGATGGGGTGAGATAGTGAGTCTAGATCACCAGCGTTCTTACAAGTGCAACTCATTTTAGTGTCTTGCCCCATCAGAATTAATTTTGAAATGAATCGGGTGGTCTAATCTCTTACTAACAGACGCCTATAAATATCAGTGTACCCCTAGCATATTTCTACTATTTTTGTAGTGCTACAGTTTTAGTGATACCATTGTGCTTTTAAAAGTGTATGAGTGTAACTTTATATAGGCTGCACAAAGTATAGTCTCTGTTTCCAGTGTGATTCATTGATTTACAACACAGCAAGGAACCAATTCACCAAGCACTACTGGTCAGAAATTTAATCTGATGAAAAAAAATATTAAACACTTTTTGCGGGTCTATATTAGAACATCGAAGTTTCAGAACTTCGAATGTTCTAATATCGACACCTAATAAGCAAAAGCTGAAAATAGCGAAGTTTTAGATAACCAAATTCTTTCCTAGCAAAGAATTTGGTTGTCCGTTCCTGTCGCTTTGCTATTTTCAGCTCTGCGGTGGAAAGTTATGGTCGGTGCAGGTAAGTGGGTGATTGTGTGGACGTGAGGGTTAGGGTTAGAGTGCAGGTCAGGTAAGTGTGTGAATGTGTGGACGTGAGGGTTAGGGTGGGATAGGTGAGTTAGGGTTAGGACTCGGGTGAGGTGTGTGTGCGACAGTGACAGACCTTAAGGTTAGGGTTTGGGTTAAGGTAAATGGGTAGATAGTGGTGTATGTACAGTTTAGTGTAGGTTTAGATGTAAGATTTTAGGTGTATTTGTGTGGATTGCTGTTTGTTTGGTGTGTTTGTGTTGTGTGTATGTGTTTTGGAACAGCGAATATTTTCCCTAGGAAAAAATTTGATGTTCTAAATTTCGGTCTTATCGGTTTTGGGTTAATAGGTGTCGATATTAGAACATTTGAAGTTCTGAAACTTCGATGTTCTAATATAGACCCCTTTTTTGCCCGGGGGGAAAGCCCCACCAAACCTCATGTGGGGACCAGACCACCCCACCTTCATCTCTGAACACACACACACACACATATATATATATATATATATATATATATATATATATATATATATATATATATATATATATATATATACCAACTTCACAGTTGCACCAACATGAAGAAAAAGGAAATCTGTGAAAACAAATTATTAGCTGCCAGTGTACACTTAAAAACCACACCAACAGAGATTTACTCTGGAAAACAAAGACTGGGAAATTTCAGTCAGCTTTACTAACTTATTCTATTTTTTCATGACAGCTTACTTAGAAAGGACAATCAGCCTTGGTTCATAATAACACTAAGGTAGATATGCAACTGTCCTCTAATGTCCTGAATGTATTATATGTACATGACTTGGTAATTTTGTGAAGAACTTGTACATATAGCTTGTGCCTGTTACCTGGTCCACTAACCCTCTAACATTATTATCATGCCCTTTGCTGGTCGTTAATATAGAGGGTTATGATCAGGTCTGCGATCATAACCATATTATTATGTGTTCGAGACCAGGATGCCAAGAAATTCATCTTCAGAGCAAAGCTTGAGAGATGAATCTTGGCATCCATGTCGAGAACAAATAATAACTGGAAAGGTCAGTGAGACGCAATCATTGCTCTTTGTAGTGCATCAACATGTATCATTCATTAAATATACATTTAATGCACTACATATGTGCATGTATCATTCACTAAATATACATTTAATGCACTACATATGTGCATGTATCATTCACTAAATATACATTTAATGCACTACATATGTGCATGTATCATTCACTAAATATACATTTAATGCACTACATATGTGCATGTATCATTCACTAAATATACATTTAATGCACTACATATGTGCATGTATCATTCACTAAATATACATTTAATGCACTACATATGTGCATGTATCATTCACTAAATATATACTTGATGCATGACATATGTACATGTATCATTCACTAAATGTACATTTAATGCACTGCATATGCACATGTATTGTTCACTAAATATACATTTAATGTACTACATATGTACGTGTATCATTCGCTAAATATACATTTAATGCACTACATATGCACATGTATCATTCACTAAATATACATTTAATTGAATCCGTTATGTATTGATTTTTGATGAAATATGCATTTCATTAAATGTGTAAATGATCAAATTGTGTTTCACTGAATGCTGATGTAGAAGCAGTGTTGTGAATTGTTTTGTGTGTGAGTGGGTGGCTGTGTGTAAGTGAGGTGTGAGGGACTGTAAGCCTATATTAGGTTGGGGCATGTTGTGTGGTCTTCAGCCCATTGTTATTGTTTGGAATGTTGTGCAGCTACCCTAATGGCTGCATTTTTATTCTTTTCAGTTTAATGGCATTCAGATTATTTACCTTTCAGGGAAATGTACATTCAGTGAAAATTTTTCAATGAATATAACCTCAGAGAAATATCCATTCAATGAATGATACCAAATTCTTATGGGCACAGATACATAACTTTAGATGCATACATGTATACATACATACAGATATATATGAGATGCTATTGTTTTTCTTCAGCATTACCAGTAAAGTTGGGCACTACCTAGATTTTATTCAGTACCACCTTAAGATTGAGACATAACTTCTTTATCACGCAAAGCCTCTATTTTAAAATAAAGGATAGGTAAACCCAACCAAAAAGAAAGTATACTTGACTGGGTACTCATAAACAGTCACCCCCAACTGTACACCTCTGGTACCCTCCTTAATGGCCTAAGCGATCACCTTCTCACATATGTAATTAAGCACAAAACCATTAATTCCCAACAACCCTTACTCAGAAAGGTTAGAAACAATAAAAACTTTGACCCTGCCAAATTCCAACAAGAACTAAACTCATGTAATTGGTCTATTCTAAAACACCTCCCCTTAGAGGAAGCAGTAGCATACTTTAACAACAAATTCCTTGAGATCCTTGATTTGCATGCACCTGTTCGCTCAAAGAGAACCAAGGCAAAAACTGCACCATGGCTTTCTATAGAGTCTAAACTCAAAATTACCCTTAGAAACAAAGCATGGGCTTTATGGCGTTCTTCTAAAGACCCTCAAGATCACATTAAATACAGGCAATCCAGGAACGAAACCAAAAATCAATTTTACAAGACAAAGAACAATACTACTGTAGTTTACAGACAGTAAATCAAAATAACCCTCAGAAGTTTTGGGCAGGTTTAAATAATCTACTACATCCTGGACAAACTTCAACCCCAATCCCTGCTGCTACTATTGATAAAACCCCTGAAGATGTTTCTGATAGTTTTAACCAATTCTTTACTGAGACAATTCAAGCCCTAGCTAGCCAACTACCTCCTAGCTCCCCTGGTCCTGAAAGTAGCACCCCTAGAAACCTACTTGCGTTCAGCTTCCAACCAGTCGCCGCTTCACTTATCCATACCTTGATCAAAAAATTAAAACCCACTACACTTTCTGCTGATCAACTCCCTGCCGAGTACCTACAAAAATCAGCTGATGCTATTGCTTACCCCGTCTCAATACTAATCAATCGAACCATAGTAGAAGCTAAAATTTCCACAATCTAGAAAATATCCTATGTAATCCCACTTCACAAAGGAGGCAGCTCTACTGAATTCTCCAATTATAGGCCAATAGCTATACTCTCTCCACTTGCAAAGATTATGGAAAAATGTATTCATAGACAACTCATGCACCACCTAATCCAAAATCGCCTTATGGCAGACACTCAGCATGGCGTCCGTCCTCATCACAGCACTACGTCAGCCCTCCTAGCCTTTACTAACACCATAAACCATAATCGCAACAATAATTATATATCCTCAGCCCTCTTTTTGGATCTTTCCAAGGCATTCGATATGGTTGATCACCAACTTTTAATCCACACCCTGCAAACATTCTGTCTAGATACTGGAGCACTCCAGTGGTTTTAATCCTACCTGAATGGTCGACAGCAGGCTGTCCTCTGGCAGAACAAACTCTCTAACCTTCTACCTAACACCCTCGGAGTACCACAAGGCTCTATACTAGGGCCCTTGCTGTTCTCCATCTTCATTAACGACCTTTATACTGCCATCCCAAAACTCAGCTGTATCCAATATGCTGATGACTCTACTCTGATTTGTTCAGCCACATCTCCAGTAGAGTTATGGTCAGCTACCCAGACCACCTTTAATACAATAGAAAACTGGCTTTCTGAACATCGTCTGATCCTAAATCCCAAAAAAACTAAAATGCTGTTATTTTCACCAACACATAGGTCTACTGTTTTCACCTTTACCATAAAATCAAATTATGGCACAATAATCTCCCCTGACCCATCTACAAAACTATTAGGTGTCATCATAGACAATAATCTCAAATTTGACCTACATGTTAAACAAACTATCAAAACCATCAATAAAAAACTAGGGTCACTTTACAGAATAAAAGCCTTCCTAACCCCTCCAGCTAAAATTGCCATAGCTCGCTCTCACCTTCTTTCAACCCTTCTGTATGCATCCCCTCTACTCTCGAATTTAAACAAGACTGTCCTTAACAAACTCTCAATTTGCTACAACCACATTGCCAGGTTTGCCACTGGGCTGCCTTTTAGGACACATTATTGCATCAATCTAAATCAGCTTGGGTGGCTTGAACTACCCAGCCTAATCCAGTATAACCAACTGATTATGGCCTGTAAACTCCTCTATAATCCGGACAATACTCCTGCACTTAAAAATATTATCACCCCCTATAACAATCCTAGACCGCTTCGATCCTCTAACAAACTACTAATTCAAACTGGCAAAATTAATAACACAGCCGGTGATTCTCTCTTTGCAAACTCTGTAAGTAGATCCTGGAACTCTCTTCCAGCTGATATTACCTTACTTTCCACCTTAGGTCAATTTAAAACTAGACTCAAACAACATTTGTCACTTAACTGGCTATGTCAATGTATCAAGCCTGGCTAACTCGAATGTGTAAAAATCTGTTAACCAGTTTACTGTGTAATTTAATTTAATCCTGACTTGTGCTCAGGACTAACTGTAACCTGTGGAACTTGTTTAACTTGCTTACTTATGTAATCTCTGTAAATAGTCTGTTTGTAATATGTAATGCTGGTATTATGTAATGCTGTATCTGCTTACCCTTGGAGCTTTTCTCCCCGGGCCTCCGCTGAAAATGGACATGCATCCAGTCAGACTATCCCGGTCAACAAATGTAAAATAAATAAAATAAATAAAAAAAAGTAAGAAATTATAATCTTGGAAATGATTTGGCTCTGCATTCATTCTTTATGCAGTATAATTCATCTACTGCTTTAGCTGCAGTTCTTGTAATGTGCTAAATAGTAGATCCCAGTCATAAACAAATGATGCAATGCACTTTCATTATGATTACCATTTGAAAAAATAAAAACTTTAGATTTCGTAGTTGTCAAATGTTTGTTTATTTTTATTGCTTATAACATGAAATATACTTGTATAATGTTCTGATTCTGCTGTGAAAGCAATAATCTGAGAGTGGAACATAAGAACACCATAATACTGTATATAATATCTAAAACTGCCATTGCTGGGCTCTTCTCCTTCTGTTAAAATGTGTTTTATTAATGAAATCTGTTAATATTTGGCTAAAAATATCTGAACAGTAGTTTGATCATTCAGTGTTTTCAGAAATGAAATGCCGTAATAATGCTAATTGGTTATGTTCTTGTGTCTATATCTCTGTCACTCATAACATTTAAACAAGGTGTCTTATAAGTAGCCAATGAAATTTGAAATCTGGTTTCTCTAATTTCTATCCTATTTAGAAAATCACATCCATGTAAATCAACAGGTTTGTGGTCAACAACCATAACAACAAAAATTAATTGCACAAAGGTAATGTATAAAATGTTTAAACAAGGCATTGTTCATATTTCTTAGTTTTAATAGCATATAAATGCTAAGCAATCCTCTTAAACAATACTCTAGTATTCATCCATATATAAAAACTGGTGCACTGTGAGCAGATAGCAATGTAATTGTCAACTTTGGAAGTACAACTGCAATGTGTTCTAGAGTTTAAAGATTTAGGCATATTGTCTAATAATAAAAATGGACCTTCCAAAATATAATTGCACCATTTGCACTGCCCACATTTAAGTTACCCTATTTTCATCAGTTAAAGAAAATGGAAATAATAGTATCATATGTTTCAAGCAAACTGAGGCATATTACCAATAACCTTCATTGTTGCACAAAATCACCTTTCAATTGTTAACTAATGTTTTACTAATAGCAAAATGGTTTACATTTAAATTCCCAAGGGAAGTTTTGGTGACCACGGGTTGTCGAATGACATTGGCCGACCCACGTTGCTGATCCTTCCCTTGTGTGTGTTCCGTTTTAGTGATTGCTCAGTGCATTCGCAAAGATGAGGTCGGTCATTGAACTAGAGATCACGGTACAGTGGGGATCAGGAAATGTACCCTTTTCCCCACAGTAGTGCAATCTCAAAGTTGGAATATATATTTTGCAGAGGGTGTGGGGGGCACAGGGGGCTTTCCCCCTTGCAAAATCCTCATGTTACGTCTGATGCGTTGTAGGACTGCATTCTACTAATGTCGAGTAAAGTTGAATTCTCATATTAGTATGCGGATTCAACATTTTGCACATCAGTACACTCCATTTTAGGTTTTTCAAGTCGATATTACCACATTTCAGCCAACTGCATTTCATACTTATGATAGTAAACATAGCAAAAGTACCTACTGAAATATCAAAAAGGAAAGCATACTTGTGTCTTGCATTGTTACTAATTCTTCTAAGGACATGATCATCCAAAATAATCATAAAGACATGAATTATCTGACCTCTTGACATATTGTTTTCATAATCTTAGAAATGGGTTAATGATAAAATGAAAATGATTGCTCACAAAGGTAGATTTGCAATATATTCTTCTATAAAAACAGTGTGTAGTGTTTTTGTTAATTCCCAAATTACCATCTAAAAAGTTAACCAACAAACCACAATCACCAAGTGAAAACCTTAAAAAAGTAGTATTATCGTTTAAATAATCAATGATTTCCATCAATTCTTGGTCATTCCTGTACCATATAAAAATAAATCACCAAATCTCTTATAAAATATTGCATCGATGTACAAATGTAAAAAAAAAAAGGTCACGTTTATAATAAACTGCAGTCACAGTCACCTACCTGGTGCTTTATCTAGGCCACTGATTTTTTTTTTTTTTACACTGCAAATCAATACAATTTTGGTGAGTGGGATCCTCTCTGTTCACCCTCACTATGCTTGGGATCACTGTGCTCCCTTACCATACTCCCATGAATTCCCACCTGCCTCGTCTTATACTAACTTTCTATTTCACCTGCCCGTCCTATTCCTCTCTCACCAACCAATCAGTAACCATACTACACAATGACACTTATTCAGTCATAGTCTCTCAACTATTTTAGCAACCTTGTAGCCATCCTCCATCACATTAGTCAGTCACACAAGTAGTTCAGAAATCTGTATCAAAATCCACATCTCCAAAATTTCACTTTTCCTCTGCAAACCACTTTTACCTTCTATAGACAGCTGCTAGCAAGCCTTCAAACCGCCCCTTATATGTTCTAATAAAAAACAACATAAATTCCCTCTCTCGACTCTCTCCCATCACCATAATGGCTGTCATTATTCCCATAAAGAGTCTACATTTAATCTGTCTATTACATAATAATAAACTGTCCTGGCAACCCAGATGCACCCCACACTTCTACTATAACTAACCATAATCAGTCCTGTAAAGATATTACCTAACTATGTCTCATCCATTCACAATACTCCTAACTCAGATGTTCCTACTTTGCATGCTTACTACAGTATCTTACTTCATTTCCTACCTTATCACACTTCACTAAACCTCTTCTCCATCACTGACCCCAACTCCTTTCCCTCTCTCTCACTAGGTCTCCCAATCTCTCTCAATCATCATGTTCTTACCTATTCTTGTATAGCTAGACAAGGTCTAAGGTTACCACTCAGAAAACATCAATAAACTAATATTTAAAAGTAATATTTAAAAGTTAGCGTATTTTCATCCCCACTGTCAACACTTCTACCCTGAAACTTTGTGGGGATTTAAGCCCCAATCCTAGCAACACTAATTATGTCATCAATAAAACTCTTCTGTCACCAGTAAACACTCCTAACAAAATCCCCTCATCTTCACATGATTTTAACAAGAAGCATATGGAAAAATCAGAACATTCACAAGTGCTTTGCTTTCTACTCCCCTGACTCACTAATCAGAAATGAGATATGCCTAAAATTAAAAATAGCCTACAACAAAATTACTTCTCCTGTATGCAATATACTCAGAATGGTCAGAAAAAATAAATATGCAGGTGGAGTAGCCATCATATGCACAACAACTTAGATATCACACATGCTCCTTCTAATCACCCTAAAATTCACCCTACCTAAACAAGTAATTTATAAGCAGATACATAACTTATCTAAATTTGATAAAGACTGCATCTCAACTCAGTTTCTACAACTGGAATACACTAATAACTTTGCCCCTAGATGAAGCGGTCTGTTACTTCAATGCCACCTTTTTTGAAAATAGCAAATACTTTTATCCAAGTAAGAACAAAAAGGATAAACTCTAAAACTGCTCCATGGCTTTCAAAGGAAACCAAACAGCTCATGCTGCAAGGGAACAAAGCCTGGAAAGAATGGTATAGAAACAAAATGGGTGTAGCTTTTTAAAAGTTAAGGCACCTCAGGAACCTGACCAAGGAACACGTTAAAACAGACAAGGAATCCTGCTGTGTCAGTCTCCTTACAAAAGCACCAGAATAATCCCAAACTTTTCCAGGGCATCTCTAAAAAATCTGTTTCCCCCAAGTTAGACAACTACACCCTCTCCTTCTACCACTAATTTATTTATTTATTTATTTCACATTTGTTTACCAGGAAAGTCTGACTGGACATAGGTCCTTTTTCAGCAGAGGCCCGGGGTGAAAAGCTACTAATACAACATATAACTTACTTATTCTACAGTTTTGTGTACATAAGACAATTTGTTTACATAAGACAATTTGAGATATAAATAAACAGTGTACATCACCTGTGGAAGTCTATAACAGTTACAAACTAGTAACATTTCTTACAGTATTGAATACTAGAATTATTGAAGTTTCTAAATGTTATACATTATGAGTTAATATATATTTAGTCTACTATGCAAATTCCCAGGATTTCAAGGAATGAATGTGCTACAAGTTCTAGTTAGTGGTAGGTGAAAGGTAATGAAGTAGAGGTGAGCCCTGCTACTCAGTTTAAAACTCACTTCATCCAGTCAGTCCTGTATCTTATTAATCACCAAACAACATCCTCCCCTTTCCCTCATGCAGTAACACAAAAATAGAAATTTTAAGTCAAACCAAACTACTGTTTGTGATTATTGACAACAACCTGAAATTTGACCAGTACCTGCTATAAACCATTTTAAAAACTAACTAAATACTTGGCTGCCTCTACACACCCAAATGATATTTGGCAGGCACTGCAAGGACAACCCTAGAATCAACCTACATTTTCCCATCTCTATGATGTGCTTACCCTATGCTTACATAGATTAGCATTGCATCCAAATGTAAATTGACTTAATGCTACAATAAAGTACCTAATTTGCAACTAAACTTCCTTATAAAGCATACATCACCGGGTACTAAAGTGAACAAAGTGGCTCAAACTTCTAAATCAACTGAATTTCTCGCACCTGATCACTGCTCATAATCTCCTATACTCTACAAAGAAATGTTCAGCATTAGAAGCTCTTCTGAAAGACTCTCAATCTAGACTCCTCCACACTATTAATAAACTACTACTAGCTCTCACTAAATGTAACAACATTCCTGGTCCCACTGTGTATTCTCACTATGTGTCAGAACTTTGGAACAATATCCTCACATGAGTGAAAAAATTAGACAAGGTAAACAGCTTCAAAACATCACTTAAACAACATCTAAACCAATCCTGGCTCTGCTCATCCTGCTCACCTGGTGTATATGCTTACATTTATTCTGCACACTCAAATCTAATACATGTATACCTTCTTTGTAACACACCTAATCTAATATTACCTCACTAACAACTAATTCCTGCTGTTACCATAGCAACTATAGTTTTCAACCCAATGGCAGTCAAATGTCAATAAAAAGATTAAAAAACTTTCTTGTGAACTTTCAACTGTTTATTTCCTTATATTCATGTAATACTGCATATCTGTTCAATTGTCTTTACAGTAAGCACTACTGTATAATCTTACCATGCAAGGCATTTCATCTGCACTGTAACTGAACTGTAATTATGTATTCCCTGCACTCATGTATCATTGAATGCATTTTTAACTCTGTCTTAATAACTGATCACTAATAATGTATTGTGTATGTATTGTACTCATGATATATTGTAGAGTTTATTCTCCCCAGTCCTCCACTGAAAATTGGTTATGGCCAGTTGGACTCTACTGGACAATAAAAACACATAAAAAATCAGTCATATTAACCCATCAGCCCATTACCAAATTAGCAAAGGCAGGTGCACTTGTTGAACCCCATTGCAACTCCACACAATTAAGAACATCTTTAATTAATAAAAATAAGTATACCCTAAAAGTAACTCAAGTAAGATATACAGCTCCCTACTGAAATGTCAGCACTCAACATGCCAGAAAAAAAGACAGAAAACACAGGAGAAGAGCATATCTCAAAGATTGCTCTTCTCCTAAATTTTTTTTTTTTTTGTCAGAAGGGGGCAAGCCCCCCCCCTGCACCACCCCATGTTGGGAGCAAGCCCCCCAACCCCACGAACCATATACCTACTCTGAGACTGCCATACCTCATAGTAAAGGGACTATTCAGACAAATACCATCTTGGACTTAGTGTATGTATGTATGCATATATATATATATATATATATATATATATATATATATATATATATATATATGGGTCTATATTAGAACATTGAAGTTTCACAACTTCGAATGTCCTAATATCGGCCCCTATTCAGTGAATGCTGAAAATAGTGAAGTTGCGGAACACCGAATTTCTTCCTAGGGAAGGAATTTGGTTGGCCGTTCCTGTGTCTTCTCTATTTTCAGTGCTGTGGTGGAAAGTTACGGGTCAGGATCAGGTAAATGTGCGATTGTGTGGACATGAGGTTTAGGGCCTGGGGTAGGTGAGTTAGGGTTAGGGCACAGGTCAGGTAAGTGTGCGATTGTGTGGAAGTGAGGGTTAGGGTGGGGTAGGTGAGTTAGGGTTAGTGCACAGTTGAGGTGAGTATGCAATAGTGACGGACATTAGGGTTAGGGTTTGGGTTAAAGTAAGTGGATAGCTAGTGGTGTATGTACAGTTTAGTGTAGGGTTATATGTAGGATTTTAGGCGTATGTGTGTGGATTGCTGTTTGTTTGGCATGCTTGTGTTGTGTGTATGTGTGTCAGAACAGTGAATTTTTTCCTTGGGAAAAAATTTGCTGTTCTGCATGTTCGATATTGTCAGCGTTCGCTGAATAGGGGTCGATATTAGAACATTCGACGTTTTAAAAAGTCGATGTTCTAATATAGACCCATATATATATATATATATATATATATATATATATATATATATATATATATATAAGTCTGCTCTTATGGCCTTTCAGTTTCCATATTTCAGGACTCACTCTAGCAGGTCCCAACATTTCAAATGGTTACCAAGATGTACACAGTGGCAGTATTTCTATTAGTAAGCTGAAAGACGTGAAATAGAATCTTCCTGCATAATCAAAACCAGTACCTTATGGGATATTTATAAATAATGATTATATACCCAAGGTAAACGTACCATTTTCCTCACTTGATAACATAACATCATTCATTTTAGCCAAACAAATTCCACAAATGTTTAACATAAGAATTAATGTTCTGTACTAAAGGGTTAATTCAACTGTTCTTATCTACACTATCAATTCAAACGTTCTTCTGAACACACCTTGATAAATCATATGGCAATGTTGTCACTTTGTGCCTACTCCATGTATTATATGTAAATAGCAACTCTGTCAATTGTTGACACATGTATATGTATATAATAACTCTGTCAGTTGTATTAACTTGCTTTGTTAAAATTGCTTAATGCCTTTAACTATGTGTATCTTTAGTAGCGGAGCTTTTCTCCCCAGGATTCCACTGAAAATGGGTTTCTGACCCAGTGGATTTTCCCTGTCAACAAATGTCAATAAATAAATAAATAAATATAAACATTTTGGTCATAATAATCAGACCTCCATGCTTGTCAT
Source organism: Protopterus annectens (assembly GCF_019279795.1). Lineage (NCBI taxonomy): Eukaryota > Metazoa > Chordata > Ceratodontiformes > Protopteridae > Protopterus > Protopterus annectens. The sequence continues at coordinate 190,416,037 of NC_056730.1, forward strand.
TCTTCATGAACTTTAAATCAACTCTTAACTGTAATTCCTTCAAGCCAGACAACTCAGCCATATTTAGATTGAAAACTTGTTTTTATGAACTTTCTTATTAAACATTTGTCTTAAGTCTGCTGCACAGAGGCTAGAAAATGCATTTAAGGTGTGCATTAATGCTAGATGAAAAGTGACTGATGTGGATATAACTTTAACAGTCAAAGAAAAGTGAACTTCCAAGATGGAGCACATTGATCAATAGCTTAACTTCACCTCTCCCATGTGAAACAGATATTAAGAAACAACAGCCAGTGATATTGTCAGCTTGAGTAGAATTCAGTTACTGGCTAGTATGCAAACTGCTGGAATGCCAGCAAAGAAAAAAATAAGCCAGCCTGAAAATCAAAAATGTGAAGATAAAACACTGCCTGGAAGAATCCTGCAGCTGTTGAGCAAAAAGCAGTTCAAGCTCCAGCTGTGGTGCAAGACATGACTTCTAGTAATCTAGAGAAAAAAGAAGTCAAATGCATTCATAGCTGATTAAAGTAAACAAAACAAGAAGGAGTATATTAACTCAAACAATAAAAGGCTGGAAAAATAGAGGAAGCTTTAAACAGTTATTCATATTAGCTGATAAAACTGCAAAAATCAGTGGTCTAAATGAAAAAAGGCTGCCTGAGTATGACTGCTCAAGAAGAGATGCTTCAAAAAATGGTAGAATTAGAGGACAGAGCATGTGAGATTTTCTGCTATACCAGAGAAACTAGATAGAACAGAATGTATTATTTTTATGAAGGCACAAATAAGCAAGTGGACTGGTATTCCACATCAGGAACTGTTAATTGAAGGGACACACTGTGTGTATGTTCTAAATATGGCCATGAGATAGTAGCCAAGACCTTTATTAGTAAAGATGTAAACATACAAGCAGAAAGTGTTGATCATGACAAACTGTGGCAAAAGAGCAAAGTATTAAAAGTCGGAGACAGTAGAGTGTTTGTGGAAAATGATTATTCACTGTAGACCAGGCAGAAGAAAAGCAAATTTATTCCAGTAATCGGGGAATGTCAAGAGGTAGGTGTGTGATGCAAGCTGCTGTATCCAGCTGTCTTCAGAGTATTTTTTTCCTTGAGGATCAACGTTATTTTTTTATGTAGAACAGGCTAAGGAGGAAATGCAAAAGTTTGTCCAACAAAAAGTGGCAGAAGGGGACTCTGCTTCACATTCTTCTAATACAGCAGAAAGAGAGACTTTGCCAGTGAAACCCTTTTCACTGTTACAAAAGAAAATGCTTGAAAGACAAAAAAGCACAGGTCTTGACCAGAAGAATGAAGAGTACCTTGGAAATGAACTGGGATCTGGAGTTGAGAGATGGAGATGAACAGGAAGAAGGCCAGCAACATGAAAATTAATGAATAAATGTGAGATTGCAAAGCATCAGTTGCATTTGTGAAATACTGTTGTATAGGAATAAGTGGAAAGAGTGGACATTTGTTGCCTTTGTTAAACTTCGGGGGGATTCAAAAACATTTGCCTCACTTCATGTAATTAATGTTTGGAAGGACTCTGAGGGGAGCAGAAGAGGACAGGAAAAGGTGACTGTAAGTAAAACACTTTATGTTCTTACCAATATTTCTATGAAACTTTTTACAACATAAATTGCATTTTTATAGTAAAGTGTTTTTATTTATTGTTGCATGTGAAAGTTCCTAAAATAAACAGATGGCTTTGTTCTTCTTCGTATTCTCTTTCGTTCTTTCTTTCTTTCTTTCTTTCTTTTTTTAAATGCAGGCATCACAGTGCAAAAAGAGAAGAAACACATGTTTAAGTTAATAGGCTGTAATCTTGGGTTGAGGTCAGGTATGGGATGTAAAAGTACACAGATTATAATATATGTAGAGCTGGAATGTTTTCTCTTATTTTTGCATATCTGAATTCCTGGATTAAGATACTTGGCTTAATCTAATAAGAAATATTAAGTGGGCACAAGTAAATATGAGAGCTGAGAACACTGAATATAATGAACAGTTTTCCTTTAGCAATAAATATTTCAGCTTGTCTTTCAGGCTGCAGCAGAGAAATACATTTTTCTTTTTTCAGTTATGTTTCCACAGAGACAAGCTGATAATAGAGCAATAAAAGACAGAAAACAGGTTTCTTCAAGGTTAGAAGGTAATGATTTCTGAAAGTATGCAAGTTGTTTTCACATCTTGGGGAATAACGATACAAAAAGAACAGGCACCAAGTAGAACACAGGCAATAACGTGTCTTAGCATAGATAACCTTAAGCTCAGGTTAAGTAGGGCCTGTGTTAGCAGTTGTCTATTTGGCACAAATGTTCCTATTAGGAGAGTTAAACTTCATTGTTTGAAGATGTACATAGTTTTGTGGGTATTTATTAAGTTAACAAGGTATGGAGTGTTCTGGAAGTGTTTTGTTATTTTTTAATAAAATCCAGTAATAATGTTAGCCATTAGCCTAGTAACTTCCTATGATCCTAGGAATTGTGGAAGAAATTTACTAACATTTATTGCTTCTGGGGTCTGCTTATTCCCTCCCTCATTACTTCCATGATCTAGACAAAGAGTCAGCATCTCCCTATCCTGTTGTTGCTGCTTCTAATTTTCTTCAGCCTCCAAATGCTGCACTCTTTCTTCTGTCTCCAAATGCAGCTGTTCATGCTGATGCTGCTTCTCCTTTTCTTCAGCCTCCAAACATTTGGCCTCCAGTTCATGCTGACACTGCTTCTCCTTTTCTTCAGCCTCCAGTTCAGGTCTGTTTAACTCCAGACAGATTTTTAAGTCCTCTGAGGAAAAGGTAAACTATCCTGTTTCTGAAGGCTGCAAATCTCCATCACCAGACTGGTTGTCCTCCTGGCCACTGGTTCATGCTGCAGCTATGATTAAGGCTGAAATCATTACATCCGTAGTCTGGTTAGCATACACCAGTCCTTTGGCTTTGCACATCTTGGCCAACTGGTTCTTTGTCAGCTTACCATAATCCTCTGCTGACATTTTTGCCTGCTTTTCCTGACTAAACTAAACTAACAAAAATATGGAAAACTGTTGTAAGAATTAAACTCTGAATATTTACCTTGCGGCTTTTGAGAGCATATACACCTTCAGTGACAACTGCCCACAGGCTACTGAAGTTCAATTAATATCCTGCCTCTGCTACAATATGTGATGGCTTCTCTACCTCAGGCCAGTAATCAATGAGCCTCAATACTCACCACTAACACTGGTGAGAGACAGCCACTAAGAACAAGAATTTATTTACACAGTATCTTAAGATACAGATTTCTGCATCAAGCACAATTTCCTCCAAGAGCACACAGTGAACACACTCTAAACCTGGGACTGAACTATCTGTCTCTCCAAATCCCAAACAAGACTCACTTTAGACCACTGTGTCCCAGTTCCAAGTAGCTGACACACCCACACCTGGGTAATTGGTTTTCATATCCACACACTCATGGGAAAGGCTTCCATGAATTTACTAGCTGTACCACTTCTGCCCAAACTATAAGGTAGCCACCATTCAACCACTCTAAGGCTCTTACAGGGGCATCCAATTATACCGAGTAAAATCAATACTAATGTAAATGGTAGGCTGTAACCAACGCAGCAAGGCTTTTCAGAGTGGCCAAGGCATCACTAAAATAAGCACTAGTACTCTCAAGATGTTAAAAGCATTCTCTAAAAGACCACCCACAATGAAAGGCATAACAATATTTAATAATAATAATAATAAAATAGAAAACATTAATACTAAATATCTAAGTACAATAAACACCAGAATTTCAATCAAAAGAGAAATATAAATAACACAGTTGGACAGTCTCACACAGATACAGAAAAACAATACTTAACTAATCTCACTGTATTTCCTGACTGTCCAAATAATAACTTTTCCCTAGCTAACTTAATTAATACAGCAAGGCAAGATAGGAGCCTGAGATGCTTACTTCCAATGCAAGGTGATGAGCTTCAAATTAAACTAAACTAATCTAACTAAACTAACTGAAGTGATTTGTCATAGATTTTTATATCAGGTTCCAAAGAAAACAAAATAAAACAAACTGCTGTGATAGTTCCATCCTGTCAGTGCTGGTCATGGAATGACATCACAATTGATCACCTGAATCTGGTACAATACACACTCAGAGCTTTGCTAAGATCTGTTTCAGTTATCTGAAAGCTATAGAATAATTTCAAAAACTTCTACTCTTCCCTTCCAGAATTTTTGTTTAAACATAAACATTGAATCAGTTATAATAACATTGTTGATACATTTTTATCACAGGCACCTGTACAGGTCAGTGTGACAGTCAAATGACACAAAATTATTTACAAAACTCCAGCTAACTATGCTGGCATATGTTACACATGTACTGCCCTATTCTCCCTGGCATAATTGGCAATACCTCACACCATCACAATTACATGCATCACAAAATTGCATCTCACACAATTATAGATATTATCAGTAGGTTCTTGGAGTTGCCTTGGGGGGACCATTTGCAATAGCCTTTATTAATTTGGCAATAAGCTGGTGAGATAATATGATGTTTACCTTCATTTCTTTTTACTTTTTACAGAATAATACTTTACAAATGACTTGCTGATTATGTGTTTCTTTTACATGAAAAGGAAAGGACCAGGAATTCAAAGACTTAAGGTTCTTGCTTGGTGATGTTACTTTGGGTATCCATAAAATTGAAGGCTGGTTTTATAGTGTGTGTGTGTGTGTGTGTGTGTGTGTGTGTGTGTGTGTGTGTGTGTGTGTGTGTGTGTGTGTGTGTGTGTAGATAGATAGATAGATAGATAGATAGATAGATAGATAGATAGATAGATAGATAGACAGATAGATATAGATATATAGGAAATCTGGTTTCCTGAACAACACTTTACTAACAACGACCCTATGTTTATGAAAAAGAGCGTCCTAAGAGACAAGGTGATTTGGACTTCTATGTTTATTTCAGAGGATGGCATGTTTTTCGAAGAATTAGATTTTATTACAAAGTTTGTTCATAGATATAGATTGTGATTTTAACCTTCTTGCAAATATTAGCAAAGAAGTTCAGTCAAAAAGAAAAGAATGTTTCATTCCTATTTTGTTAGCAGAGATGCCTGTAGTTTGAATTAGTAACAATGCTATACACAAGCATGCTTTCTTTTTGCATTTGTCAGTAGGCAATGTAGTCATTAGGATTATACTGTTTTTAACATTTGCAAGGTGTTTTTGAGTAATAGCAATTTGGCCAAGGTTGGTGATAGTATGCCTCAGTGTATTTACAGGAGATCACCCAATTAGAGAAAGTCCCTTGAAACATATAATCATATGGTTCCATTTTCTTTAATTGACAACAATAATGGAACTTTAAAATGGGGGCAATGCAGTGTAGTTATATTTTGGATGGTCCATTTTATTATTAGACAATATGCAAAAACCTATAACCTCTCGAACATGTCAAAAATGTACTTTCAAAAGTGTGGATTATATTGCTGTCTGCTCAGGATACACAAGTCTTTATGTAGGAAAGACTAGTAAAACACTGTTCAAGATGATTGTCAAGCACTTATACTCGTTTTTCTTGTTTAATATTTTTTCTAGTTTCATTTTGTGCAGTAAGCAGAGGATCATAGGAGTTTACTAGGCTAATAGCCCCAGGGCTCTTACAAGCCTAGCCAAGTTCAGCCCATGGTCTCAAGGGTGTCTGGGTCAAGCAGATACTAAAATCAGCACCTATTGCCCCTGTTCAAGAGAGACATAGGTGGAACCCCTGGGGTACATTTCCAGTTACCCATCCAATCATCCAAATTATGCATAAATAGGGCCAATGATGGTCTTTGTTTAACAAGAATAGGAAGCTTGTTCCAAAGGTGTGGCAACCTCTGTGAGACAAATCTGTCTGTCCAGCAAGTTCTGTTGATGTCACATACCAGATTAAGGTCCTTTGAGTGAGTGACCCATGTGCCATTTGACTTACGAATGTGCAGCATTTCCATTAAAGCTGGGTCAGAGATTGCTCTATATGCAAGGCATAGGTATCCTCTCAGCAATCTGCATGACACAGAGTAAAGTGATAATGATTTCAGTTTGTACACATAAGACAGATCTTGAAGACCCTGAATTTTCTTTGTAAGGAACCTTTGTGGTCTCTCTGATTGCTGCAGGTGTTTGAAAAGGAACATACCAAAGGGAGAGTTTATCTCTATTATTGGCCTGATGAGGAAAGAGTACAGGGGGGGTTATAACCTCTTTTTTTGGAGGCAATGCCCTTACTTATGAGATGAGCAATGTAAAATGTTAATTTTCTAAGTAGGTTGAAAATCATAGAAACCAGATGGCAAATTTTATGAGATGCAGATAAGCAACCTGGTTTAGATAATGGGTCAGATTCCATAAAGTTCAGAGAATCTGGCAGTGTGTGCCAAGTCTGCACAAAAGTAACCAAGTAATATGCAAATATGTCTCAGAGTACAGATAATAACTAATCAAAAAGCAAACATAACCAACATTGTCAGCTCAACCGCAAGCAGTCACCACAAAACTGTATGCCAAGAAAACTTGTTCATAAAGTAAGATATACATGTGCATCTAAAAAATTACACCAGCTCAATGGAACATATAGTAATAAGTGAAAAGGACTAAAGAAATAGAAATGTGCAGCAGCCTGACTGAAAAGTGAAATATCTGCAAACAATTATGGCTATCTTCGTAATTCGTACATGGGCGTATATAAATACAGCCATCACAATTTGCAGCATCTGACTAATCCACAAAATTTTTAATAAAAATAATTAGATAAGGTGAGGGACAATCATGGCCACATTACCATAGTTGACAGTAGCTAGCAATGTGTGAGGGGACATGTGTGGACAACACAAGAACATGCACATCCAAGGAAACAGTGTGATAGAAAAGCATATGTGAGGTGAGGGTGAAGAAGAGGGACACACAAAAGGTATGATGAAATAGGAAGGCCAGAGGGAAAGGCAGAGGGATAAATGTATTTTAATTGCTCCCCTTTTCTTTTCCTGAAATTATTTCCTTGTCAACTTCAAATGTTCATTTCTTTCCAAATGTGTCTCCTGCAGCACTATTTGCATTCTGCATTTCTTATTATAATTCAGTACTATTTTCTTTTTGCCTATACCAGTAAGGCTATTTACTACATTCCAATATATTACTGATAGTGTACCCATTAAAAAAAGAAAAGCTCCTGTTCTCATCTATTATACATGACAGTTTTTTTGAATGCGCATTTCCAACTTTTGAGTAATATTCACACACTAATGTTTGGCAGGCTGGTCTTTTATACAGTTCTTTTTTCTCATGTACATTTTAATCTATGTCACATTTTCAAGACTTATTTTAATGAAAACCTTCAAACAAAAAAAAATATATATATATATATTTTCCAAACACCCCATTCCCTATTAACTTAGAACAAACACACAAAACTATGTATATTTTCAGAAAATTGAAATCTAACTCTACAGATAGTAACAACTGCCCCAAATTAATAGCCAAACCATGATAACATACATGCAAATCCTGTGTTCCCACTTATGCTGATTGCTGTCTGTTTTTTCCTGATCTCTGTTCCCCTCTCAGGTCTAAAAGATTGTATGTTTTCAAAAGACATTATTTTGATGCCTAAGAAAAATCATGCTGATTATCTTTAAATAAAATTAAATTGTTCACTGTTCTAGTAAATGCATTAAAGTACTAAGGCTGCTAGAGCGGCTACTATCACATCTTCACTTACCATTATTTATTTATTTTTATTTATTCCAGTTTGATGACCGGAGAGGTCCACTGGGCTCAGGGAGCCCATTTTCAGTGGAGACCCGGGGAGAAAAGCTCCGCAATACACGGTTTAGTTACAAAAATTATTACAAAGAATAATTGCTTTACAAACTTTAAAACAGGTAGAATTCAGAAGAAGAAAACAGTTACAATTTCATTTAGGCAAGGAAGGCAGGCACACAGCATCAGGTCTACATATTACATTATTGTAATTTATAATATCCACATGTGAGTGTAAGGATTAGTTTGATGTGAAAGTTAGCCAGGAGTATAAGTGGAGGAGAGCATATGTGGATTGGGAGAAAGAGTACAGTTGCATTTCCTGTTTGAATAAAGATAGGAATGTAGTTGAGTTTTAAAGTTTTCAAAGTTGTCACAGGCCCTTAGAGAAGAAGGGAGCGAGTTCCATTTTTTAGCTAAGGAGAAAGATAGCAGAAGCTGACCAGCAGGACGATTGGGTTTGTGGACGGAGATTAGGTTTTGGTGGGTAGATCTAAGGGTTCTGTGGGGTGTATAAGGTCGTAGAATAATGGTTAGTGCAGGGCATGTGGTAGGTTGGAACAATAATCTGTGGGCAGTGGTGATTTGGAGATAGTCTAGATGGTTGGGGAGTTCAAGACAATTTAATGAATGAAGGGAAGAACAATGATGGGAGGAGGATTTGGCTTTGGTTGCAAATTTAGAGATTTTATTGTAACAGGTTTCCAGTTTGGAGGAGACAGTGGCAGATAAGTTAGTAAGTAGAGGAGCACCGTACAGGAGAGAGGGTAATAGATAGGTATTGGCTAGAGTTAGTCTGGTGGAAGGAGAGAGGAAGTGGCTGTTTCTGTAAAGTAAACCAAGTTTTATATGAGTTTTCTTAATGTTTTGATAAATGTGAGTATTGAATTTCAAATGTTCATCAATGGTAACACCAAGAAGTTTGGCGGAGGGAACAATCTCTATGGTGGAGTTGTTTTGGCTGATAATTTGGAGTGAGTTTTTATCAATAGGGGAAGTTTTGGAGGGGGAAATTGAAGAATTTTGTATTTGTTGGCATTTAGTAAGAGGTGATTTTGGAGCATCCAATTTTCGGTGGTTGAGAAAGCAGTTTGTGTCACTGATTGGAGCTCAGCTGGGTTAGTAGCACAGCAAATTAAAGTAGAATCATCTGCATATTGCACAATTTTGGTGTTGGGTATGGCTTTGTGAAAGTCATTAATAAAGATGTTGAATAGCAATGGGACAAATATGGATCCTTGGGGTACCCCAGTAGGGGTTGGAAGGAAGGTGGAGGTGCCTTGTCCCCATTTTACAGCCTGAGACTTATCCGAGAGATAGCTGGAGAACCAGGAAAGGGTCTTGTGGGAGAGATTAAGATTGGAAAGATGATTTAGTAGGTGGGTATGGGTGATGGTATCAAATGCTTTGGATAAATCCAGAAGAACTGTTGATATGATTTTACCAGAGTCACGAGCGAGATTTACAGTGTGTAAGAAGGAGAAAAGGGCAGTGTTGGGATAGCATAAGCTATTCAAATGCTATGGCATTAGCTTTTATCTTGGTATACACATGTAATTCTGTACTTTGCACAGGGCGGGGGTATGTTTTATCCTGCAAATTCTCACATTTCTACAAGGGATCTCCCACCGTGGCCATCTGAACAGGTGGCAACCCTAGTGGGGTGGCCTGCATGGTCGACAGCTGTTCCATCCTGCGTAGTATGAATTGCATGTCTGTGTAGATACTGAACAGTACCATGACTACACATACATGTTTTGTCCAGATGTGTACAGTAATGGACACCGTGGCGTGTAAACAACTCTGAGGTTTCAACAGGTTACTTATCCCACGCGGGATCCATTTTGCCGTAACATTAACGCACGGGCATTTGGATTTACGTACCTGTGATGTGATGTTTACAAACGTGGGATACATATTTGCAATCCGGACACTGCCTAGGACGATACTTCCTACTACATATGGGGAATACCCGCTATGTGTAGGTGTACGGATGCGCAAGGCTGGTAGCTGGATTTGGTGGACATTCGGACATGGGTGCGGGTTATGTGCTATACAGGGGTTGTTGCGTATTGCATTTGCATGCATGGGTTCTACTTTTGGATATCCCAGTTCCGCATATAGCATCCTATGTGTATGTGACGGTTCCGTTCCTGTTCATGTGTATAGCACATTTTAATATACATATGTTTGTGTGTGTTTGGTATACAATATGGACTGTCAGGTTTCTTTACGGTTGTTATATAGCCACAACTGCCCTGCTGTGTACTATCACTACCACTGTGGGACTGCTGGTGACCATACCCATGGGGCTAGACGTGTGTATTGGCGGCGCTGACATGATGCGCTTCACTTCCACTGGGTATAACTTCTGACAGTGCAGTACATTACGGACACATGATTTTAAATGTCATTTGTTCCATGGACGGAAACTCATATTATGTTGCGTGCATTTCTGTATTGTTCTCCATTTTGTGTGGCCGGGAAATGTCTTGCATGCTTTGCATACATTTCATTATCCACGGACACTGATAGGTGCGATTACTATTGCAGGCAGGCTATAATATTAAGCAGTTTAGGTTGCTCATCGCCAGCCGACATTGACACGCCTCCGGGCGCAGCTTAGTAACGGCCCATGCACTCGCGCACGAGTCCTATGCACGTGGATGTGGTAGCGGCGCACCTTCATTAATATGCATATGGCGCTACTACACCATTTATACGCCGCACGGCCGGCGCAGGCCTTACACCGGCCTTGCGCCGAGCTTCATGAATCCGGGGGTATGTTTATTTCAGAGGATGGCATGTTTTTCGAAGAATTAGATTTTATTACAAAGTTTGTTCATAGATATAGATTGTGATTTTAACCTTCTTGCAAATATTAGCAAAGAAGTTCAGTCAAAAAGAAAAGAATGTTTCATTCCTATTTTGTTAGCAGAGATGCCTGTAGTTAGAATTAGTAACAATGCTATACACAAGCATGCTTTCTTTTTGCATTTGTCAGTAGGCAATGTAGTCATTAGGATTATATTGTTTTTAACATTTGCAAGGTGTTTTTGAGTAATAGCAATTTGGCCAAGGTTGGTGATAGTATGCCTCAGTGTATTTACAGGAGATCACCCAATTAGAGAAAGTCCCTTGAAACATATAATCATATGGTTCCATTTTCTTTAATTGACAACAATAATGGAACTTTAAAATGGGGGCAATGCAGTGTAGTTATATTTTGGATGGTCCATTTTATTATTAGACAATATGCAAAAACCTATAACCTCTCGAACATGTCAAAAATGTACTTTCAAAAGTGTGGATTATATTGCTGTCTGCTCAGGATACACAAGTCTTTATGTAGGAAAGACTAGTAAAACACTGTTCAAGATGATTGTCAAGCACTTATACTCGTTTTTCTTGTTTAATATTTTTTCTAGTTTCATTTTGTGCAGTAAGCAGAGGATCATAGGAGTTTACTAGGCTAATAGCCCCAGGGCTCTTACAAGCCTAGCCAAGTTCAACCCATGGTCTCAAGGGTGTCTGGGTCAAGCAGATACTAAAATCAGCACCTATTGCCCCTGTTCAAGAGAGACATAGGTGGAACCCCTGTGGTACATTTCCGGTTACCCATCCAATCATCCAAATTATGCATAAATAGGGCCAATGATGGGCTTTGTTTAACAAGAATAGGAAGCTTGTTCCAAAGGTGTGGCAACCTCTGTGAGACAAATCTGTCTGTCCAGCAAGTTCTGTTGATGTCACATACCAGATTAAGGTCCTTTGAGTGAGTGACCCATGTGCCATTTGACTTACGAATGTGCAGCATTTCCATTAAAGCTGGGTCAGAGATTGCTCTATATGCAAGGCATAGGTATCCTCTCAGCAATCTGCATGACACAGAGTAAAGTGATAATGATTTCAGTTTGTACACATAAGACATATCTTGAAGACCCTGAATTTTCTTTGTAAGGAACCTTTGTGGTCTCTCTGATTGATGCAGGTGTTTGAAAAGGAACATACCAAAGGGAGAGTTGATCTCTATTATTGGCCTGATGAGGAAAGAGTACAGGGGGGGTTATAACCTCTTTTTTTGGAGGCAATGCCCTTACTTATGAGATGAGCAATATAAAATGTTAATTTTCTAAGTAGGTTGAAAATCAGAGAAACCAGATGGCAAATTTTATGAGATGCAGATAAGCAACCTGGTTTAGATAATGGGTCAGATTCCATAAAGTTCAGAGAATCTGGCAGTGTGTGCCAAGTCTGCACAAAAGTAACCAAGTAATATGCAAATATGTCTCAGAGTACAGATAATAACTAATCAAAAAGCAAACATAACCAACATTGTCAGCTCAACCTCAAGCAGTCACCACAAAACTGTATGCCAAGAAAACTTGATCATAAAGTAAGATATACATGTGCATCTAAAAAAAATATACCAGCTCAATGGAACATATAGTAATAAGTGAAAAGGACTAAAGAAATAGAAATGTGCAGCAGCCTGTCTGAAAAGTGAAATATCTGCAAACAATTATGGCTATCTTCGTAATTCGTAGATGGGTGTATATAAATACAGCCATCACAATTTGCAGCATCTGACTAATCCACAAAATTTTTAATAAAAATAATTAGATAAGGTGAAGGACAATTATGGCCACATTACCATAGTTGACAGTAGCTAGCAATGTGTGAGGGACATGTGTGGAGAAGACAAGAACATGCACACCCAAGAAAACAGTGTGATAGAAAAGCATATGTGAGGTGAGGGTGAAGAAGAGGGACACACAAAAGGTATGATGAAATAGGAAGGCCAGAGGGAAAGGCAGAGGGATAAAAGTATTGTAATTACTCCCCTTTTCTTTTCCTGAAATTATTTCCTTGTCAACTTCAAATGTTCATTTCTTTCCAAATGTGTCTCCTGCAGCACTATTTGCATTCTGCATTTCTTATTATAATTCAGTACTATTTTCTTTTTGCCTATACCAGAAAGGCTATTTACTACATTCCAATATATTACTGATAGTGTACCCATTAAAAAAAGAAAAGCTCCTGTTCTCATCTATTATACATGACAGTTTTTTTTAATGTGCATTTCCAACTTTTGAGTAATATTCACACACTAATGTTTGGCAGGCTGGTCTTTTATACAGTTCTTTTTTCTCATGTACATTTTAACCTATGTCACATTTTCAAGACTTATTTTAATGAAAACCTTCAAACAAAAAAAATATATATATATATATTTTCCAAACACCCCATTCCCTATTAACTTAGAACAAACACACAAAATTATGTATATTTTCAGAAAATTGAAATCTAACTCTACAGATAGTAACAACTGCCCTAAATTAATAGCCAAACCATGATAACATACATGCAAATCCTGTGTTCCCACTTATGCTGATTGCTGTCTGTTTTTTCCTGATCTCTCTTCCCCTCTCAGGTCTGAAAGATTGTATGTTTTCAAAAGACATTTTGATGCCTAAGAAAAATCATGCTGATTATCTTTAAATAAAATTATATTGTTCACTGTTCTAGTAAATACATTAAAGTACTAAGGCTGCTAGAGCGGCTACTATCACATCTTCACTTACCATTATTTATTTATTTATTTTTATTTATTCCAGTTTGATGACCGGAGAGGTCCACTGGGCTCAGGGAGCGCGTTTTCAGTGGAGGCCCAGGGAGAAAAGCTCCGCAATGCACGGTTTAGTTACAAAAATTATTACAAAGAATAATTGCTTTATAAACTTTAAAACAGGTAGAATTCAGAAGAAGAAAACAGTTACAATTTCATTTAGGCAAGGAAGGCAGGCACACAGCATCAGGGCTACATATTACATTATTGTAATTTATAATATCCACATGTGAGTGTAAAGATTAGTTTGATGTGAAAGTTAGCCAGGAGTATAAGTGGAGGAGAGCATATGTGGATTGGGAGAAAGAGTACAGTTGCATTTCCTGTTTGAATAAAGATAGGAATGTAGTTGAGTTTTAAAGTTTTCAAAGTTGTCACAGGCCCTTAGAGAAGAAGGGAGCGAGTTCCATTTTTTAGCTAAGGAGAAAGATAGCAGAAGCTGACCAGCAGGACGATTGGGTTTGTGGATGGAGATTAGGTTTTGGTGGGTAGATCTAAGGGTTCTGTGGGGTGTATAAGGTCGTAGAATAATGGTTAGTGCAGGGCATGTGGTAGGTTGGAACAATAATCTGTGGGCAGTGGTGATTTGGAGATAGTCTAGATGGTTGGGGAGTTCAAGACAATTTAATGAATGAAGGGAAGAACAATGATGGGAGGAGGATTTGGCTTTGGTTGCAAATTTAGAGATTTTATTGTAACAGGTTTCCAGTTTGGAGGAGACAGTGGCGGATGAGTTAGTAAGTAGAGGAGCACCATACAGGAGAGAGGGTAATAGATAGGTATTGGCTAGAGTTAGTCTGGTGGAAGGAGAGAGGAAGTGGCTGTTTCTGTAAAGTAAACCAAGTTTTATATGAGTTTTCTTAATGTTTTGATAAATGTGAGTATTGAATTTCAAATGTTCATCAATGGTAACACCAAGAAGTTTGGCGGAGGGAACAATCTCTATGGTGGAGTTGTTTTGGCTGATAATTTGGAGTGAGTTTTTATCAATAGGGGAAGTTTTGGAGGGGGAAATAGAAGAATTTTGTATTTGTTGGCGTTTAGTAAGAGGTGATTTTGGAGCATCCAATTTTCGGTGGTTGAGAAAGCAGTTTGTGTCACTGATTGGAGCTCAGCTGGGTTAGTAGCACAGCAAATTAAAGTAGAATCATCTGCATACTGCACAATTTTGGTGTTGGGTATGGCTTTGTGAAAGTCATTAATAAAGATGTTGAATAGCACTGGGCCAAATATGGATCCTTGGGGTACCCCAGTAGGGGTTGGAAGGAAGGTGGAGGTGCCTTGTCCCCATTTTACAGCCTGAGACCTATCCGAGAGATAGCTGTAGAACCAGGAAAGGGTCTTGTGGGAGAGATTAAGATTGGAAAGATGATTTAGTAGGTGGGTATGGGAGATGGTATCAAATGCTTTGGATAAATCCTGAAGAACTGTTGATATGATTTTACCAGAATCACAAGAGAGATTTACAGTGTGTAAGAAGGAGAAAAGGGCAGTGTTGGTACTGTGTCCTGGACTGAAGCCATGTTGGGTGGGAGTGATTAGCTGGTGCTTGGTTAGGAAAGGCATGAGCTGAAGGTGGATGCATTTTTCAAGAAGTTTAGAGATTGGGGAGAGGATAGCTATGGGTCGGAAATTTGAGACACTATTGTTTTTGCCACCCTTATGAAGAGGTAGAATATAGGCAGCATGCCATAATTTGGGTACATAAGATTCCAGCAGGGATCTATTGATCAGAATATGGATTGGAAGGGCAATACCTTCAGTGGCTATTTTTAGGAAGGAGGATGGGATGTTGTCGGGGGCATTGGAGCATGGCTTTAGTTTTGAGAGTAATTTCTTGATATGGTAGGTTGAGATGGGTTTAAGTTCGAAGGTAGGAGGAGGGGGAGTTGGGCGAGAGGAAGATTGAGTGGGTTGAGGAGAAGGGTTATTGTTGGTAAAGGTCTTGGTCAGTTCCGCAATAGAGGAGGTAAAGAAGGAATTAAATAGATGGGCAATTTCATGGTCAGATTTGCTGGTGTCAGGACAGGGATTGATTTTAGTACCTGGGTTAAGAAGGGAATTCATTGAGTTCCAGAATTATTTGGGGTTGTTTGGATGATTTACTTGTAGTTTGATGTAGTAAGACTTTTTGTCTTTAATGACTTGTTTTTTGACAAGGTTGCATAGTTGCTTGTATTTCAGTAGGATTTCAGGCTGTTTATATTGGAGGTATGTTTTCCAGGTTTTATCTCTTTGTAGCATAATTTTTTTGGTATCTTTGGTTAGACAAGGGGCGGTCTTAGTTTTTACTCTTTTTGTTCTTATTGGAGGGAGTTGAGAACATTTAAGAAAGTTGAGTTGAAAAATTCAACAGCTTTGTCTAATGGAAAGGTTTTAGGGGGCTCCAGTTAGTTTGTTTAAGGGAGTCAGAAAAAGTAGTAGGATTAAAGTTTTGAAAGGTTACGTGTATGAATGTACTGTTGGGAGTGTGGAGAAGTGAGGGTAGCTCGATGGGTGAAGGCTTGGAAGTGGTCTCCTAGTGAGTCAGGTATAACGCCGGATTTTATAACATTATTAGGATGGGATACCAAGATCCAATCTAGTGTAGAGCCAGGGGGCTTGTTTTGTTAGGCCTGGTAATGGAATTAGTTAGTTGGGTGTAGTTAAATAGGTTGACTGATATGGTGGGATTAGGGTTATTGATTTTGTTCCAATCAATATTTACATCTCCAAATATATAGGTCTCTAGCTTAATATTAGAGGAGGTCCAGGAGAGGATTTCTTCTAGGGTAGTGGTGTTGTTACCAGGGGGGATATAGAGGCATATAATGCAGATGCTTTTATGGTTATTTATTTTTAGTAGGCCAGTTACTTGTTCTGCATTGTTGAAAGAAGGGATGGGATTAGGGTATGGAGTAATGGGTAGCTGGTTGGAGTAGATTAAGGCTACACCACCACCTCTTCTATTTAAGCGGTCGAATCTAAGAGATTGAAATCCAGGGGAAGGAATTCAGAGTCACTGATATGTGATTTTAGCCAGGTTTCAGAGATGGCTACAATGTCAGGTGAGTTGTGATTTAGCCAAGCATGAAAGAGGGTTAATTTATTTTTTAGACTTTGGGCATTGATGGTGAGGAATTTGAGGTATTTAAGGTTGGATGTATTAACTGTAATAGGGTGGTGGGGGCTAGAAGCAGTATCTGGTCCAGGATTTGGGTGTATGTCCCCAGCTAAGCAGAGGTAAGAGAGAAAAGGAAGAAGTACTTTTGGTTTGGTCTTTGAGAGGTGTGTGTGATAGTGTATAGGTTTAGGTTTGTAGTACTTAATTGAGATGGGGAAAAGCTTTACTTTGAAGTGGAGAAGAGGGTAGGACTGAAGTAAAGATGAAAGTGTATGGTGGAGGGGGTAGGGGGAAGAGGGAAAAGGTGTAGTTGGTAGTGGGTATAGGAGGTGGCTTGGTATAGAGGGAGTAGGAATAGGATATAGATAGATGTGTAAATGAAGATAGGTGGAAGAGAAGGCATGGTAGGGGGAATTTGTCTAGGCATAGTAGAGAGGAGGATAATGGAATTTAGGTGGGTTGGGAGTTGTGATAGTGATTGGCAGGTAGGAGGGAGGAAGGGGAGGAGCAGATGTATGGAAGTTTTGGATTTTGGGGAGGGGGAGGGATCATTTATATTGTATAAATGTAGGAGTACTGGAGGTGTGGGAATTGAGGGCAGGGTAGGGGAGCAGAGTGAGCCCACAGGGCGAATGGAACGGGAAGAACTGGAAAGAAGGTGGCTGTCAGAAACCAATCAGCCAGCTATGGGAGAAATGTTAAGTGTAGGAGAAATACTGAGCAGTAGGCAGGAGGGTGTGGGGGGAGAAAGGCAGTAGAATACAGCACAGGGTACAGCATGCCAGAAGGGAAAGAAAATGAAAAAAGTAGGGCTAGGTAGGACAGAGTAGAAAAAAAAAGTAATCTAGTAGTTAAGTGGGTGGACAGCACCCCCTAGTGGTACAAAAAATGCCTGAGTCAAATAGCATAGAGGGTAAGAGAGTTGAGGGATAAAGTAAAACAGCTTGGTAGGCTGCTTGGCTAGCGCGGGGAAAAGTACAGTCACTATAGTAGTGAGCACAGGTAGAAAATTAGGTTTACAGATATCAGTACATACACTTGTAGATATCTTGGGAGGGGCTATTTGAGGTTCTTCATGGGGTTTTAGCAGAGTTCTTCAAGGGTTTTTGCAGAGTTTCTCTGTAGAATCCCTTATTAGGAAGGTTTCAGTGGAAGTAGAGAACTGTTGGAATGCAACACGTACAGACTTGTAGATATCTTGAGAGGGGTTGTTTGAGGTTCTTTGTGGGGTTTTAGCAGCATTCTTCATGAGTTTTTGCAGAATTTCTCTGTAGAACCCTTATTAGGAAGGTTTCAATGGAAGTAGAGAAGGGTTGGAATGCAACACGTACAGACTTGTAGATATCTTGAGAGGGGTTGTTTGAGGATCTTCGTGGGGTTTTAGCAGCATTCTTCTTGGGTTTTTGCAGAGTTTCTCTGTAGAATCCCTTATTAGGAAGGTTTCAATGGAAGTAGAGAAGGGTTGGAATGCAACACGTACAGCAGTGAAGCCAGCAGTGAAGCCAGCAGCCTACGACAGGTCAATCTGCGTGGGATGCATAATTTCAAACTTTGTTTTTCACTGAGTTGCTTGCTATTGGGCCTTTACATTTTCCATTTCTCTCAGCAAAGAGTGGTTAGGACTCTCAAGATTAATTGCTTGCACCTGCAGACAGCTTGTCTCCATGGAAAAGTACTCAGCAATGAATCTTTGTCAATTTCAGTTAGAACAGAATGTACACCTGCCTTCAGCTGCAGATGTATTGACTTCCACCGAACACTTACTATTGAAAAAACGAGATAATACCTTTTCAAATGTAAGAAACTTTGACATTTACAATGCTTTCATCATTTTGTCTTATTTGTAAAACCTACTTGTTTAAAAATACACTCATTTATATCTTACGCCAAGGGCATTAATCTAGACATTCACCCTTGTAAAAATAACAGAAAATATCTTAATTCTACATATAATATAATTGGTGCATTTTTTACACCTACACTCATCCGAGCAGCTCAAGATCACAGCATATTAACATTAAACTTGCTTTTGTCCAACCTTTCTTCTCTTGTTGTACTGCAAAGCCTGTATTTCTTACAACTAAAAAGTATGTGTTTACTTTAATACATACAACAGTCAATGAAAATACCTCACCAATTTAAAATACCTCTGACTACACACTACACAAAACTGATTTAGTATATATCACAAATTGTTTTATACAAAAGCTAATAATAAGAAAAAATTTTTAGTTACTGTGATTGCTTTTCCCCCTATTAAGGTCTTTCTAAACACTGACATAAAGTGGGATATATGAGTTATAGTTCACCCACAAGTTTAACAAAGGCAGCTAAAGTCCACTATTTTCAGCCATCTTTTCTGTCAAAGCCATTTTTTATAGACATGATTGCTGCTTTATAGTCTCCCATTTATTCACTAATTTCAGAGTTACTGGTCTTTTTCCTGTTCATCTCTATCTTCCAGCACCAAACTAAAGTTCAAATCCAAGGTACTCCTGATTCTTCTAGTCAACTCATGTGCTTTTTTTCTGTCTCTCAAACTTTTTCCTTTGGAACATTGGAAAAGTTTCAATGGTAAAGTATGTCTATAAATGTTACTGTCAGAAGAATGATAAAAAGAGGCTGTTCTACTTGGCGGCTCAATTTTGTTGGATAAAAAGTTTTATTTCCTCCTTAAACTGTTCTACATCAAAATGTATTTGATCTTCCTGGAAAAAATACTCTGAAGAAAGCAGGATACAGCAGCTTGAATCTCACACCTGCTTATTGACTTTCCCCGATTGCTGGGATAAATGTGTTTCTCTTTTTCCTAGTGTACAGTGAATAATCATTTTCCATAAACAGTCTTAATACATTTCCTTGTTGTCACAGTTTTGTTAGGATCAACTCTTTTTGCAGGTATGATTACATCTTTACTAATATAGGTTTTGACTGCTTTCTCATGGCTAGGTTTGAAGCATACACTCTATGTACCCTTTCAATTAACAAATCCTGCTGTGGAACACCAGTGCAGTTACTTATTTATGCTTTCATAAATTAATACAGTCTGTTCCTTGTAATTTCTCTGATACCTTCCCTGCATGGTCTGTTTTCTGTTATTTTTTTTAAAATAGCTCTTCTTGAGAAACGTCATACTCAGTCAGCTTTTTCTTCATTTCAACCTCTGATTTTTACAGCTTTATCAGTTCATCTGAATAGTCAAAGATTCTTTCATTTTAAGCTTTTTGTTGTTTGAGTTGATATATTCCACCAATGTTTCATTTATTTTAATCACCTCTGATAACATTTGATTTATTTTTTCCTGTAAATTAGTGGAAGCCATCTCTTGAACCAAAGCAGAAGCTGTAACTGTTTTTTGCTGAACAGTGGCAGAATCTTTCCCAGACAGTATGTTCTCTTCACCTTTTCTGGTTGATTTTCTTTCAGGTTCTCTAGATTTCATCATTGCTGGTAACCACACAGTGTACTTAATAGCCAGTAGATGAATTTTACCCAAAAACTGTTTCAATGACACTTCTTTTCCCAGTTTCTGTTTTCACACAGGAAGAGCTGAAGTTAAGCTATTGGTCAGTGTGCAGCTATCTTGGACGTCCTTTCTTCTGGCCATTCTTATACTTGTGTCAAGGGTCATCTAGCAGCTGTTTAATCATGTCTGTCCATGGATCCTCCCCTCTTATCTCTGTTTTTGGTAAAATGGTTTCTGAAGAGAGTTTTGTATCTTAGACCATCTGGAAAACAGACGATTTCTTCTTAGGAGCTTAACTTTGTGTTGGATTAGTTTACTATATCTCCCTTTGAACCAGCTCATCGGGATGACTTAAAGCTCATTCCATGGAAGACTGTACTTCTTATTGCTCTAGCTTTTGCAAGAAGAATATTTGAGTTGCAAGCTCTCATGGGGTGTGAACCCTGTCTAGTCTTCTGGAGAGAGTGGGTCACATTAAGAACAAATACTTTATTCATGTCCAAAGTTGGTTCAAAGTTTTTTTTTTATGGGAATAGGTCCCATTTTTTTTTTCTTTTGGACAAGAGATGGAATGGGAAAGACAAAGAAAGAGGAGGAAGGAAAAAGAGTAAGTATGCACACATAATAAATATCTGACAAACAAAGGCTGGAAATACACACAAATGAGAGTAAGGTACACATACTGCACACATACAGACTCTACAACACAGATGAAAGAAAATGGACAAACGGGGTAAGGTACATACATGCAATGCAACTATACATACACATCAATGCACAAGTCATTGCTGAGATGTTACAAACTGTGTGACAGTCATACCACAACATGTATGTCTGTTGGTAGGTGTGCGTTGGAGAACACTAAATGGGAATTGCAATCATTGGGGTATATAATGGATTTCAAATACAGTCATCCCCTACGCTGTCAGCATTGCAATTATAAGCCATTCAATAGCAATGATAAGCAAATGGAGTAAAAGACTAGAACCTCCAACTCTGCATGCAAAAGTCAAACAACCAACCACAGTACCAAACAGCATTACTGTAACAAAGTATTAATGTAGCCGGGTAATACACAAATAAGTGTACACAACACAAACACAGGTGAAATTAGATCCATATGTCATTTGCCATATCAGAGGCAATGCAGATGGGTTGTCAGGTATACAATCTATATGTGTGACATGAAATGAAATAACCTGATCCAATCAGAAAGAAGTTTCATCACACATACACATGCCACTGATGTGGAATATAATGTAAATGGTGATACATCTATGAGTAATGACAGTAAAGGAATGCCAGCCTGTGCTTAGGCAGGAAGCATACAAATCCCTGGGTGATGCTTAACATACAAGTACAACATGAGCAAGGGTGGAATCAAATCAATTGCCACTATCTTGCGTGAATATGCCTCGCATGTTTATGGTACCCAACATGGTGGCACAAGGTAATATTGTACTAGTCCACCTACATAACAACTATGATAACATAGAGGAAGGGAAACATACATATAACATAGGGTATAACATATGCCATGAATATGTTCAACATGTAGGCCAAACCTATACGGGGAAGGGAAATGGATAATACAGGCCCACATCAGTGAGGAAATGCCAGCAACAGAAAGTAGATGCAGAAAAAAATGGACAACCCTAGCTGAGAAAACACATTGCACATGCATGTGTCCACAACATAGGGTGGACTGCAAGTCCTCTCAAGTTACATTGAAGCAAATGGCCAACATATGTCACATGGGTATACTGAATTGGTGATGGCTATAAATGTCTCTGTACAGATGACACAAACATAGTAATACCCAACAGTTAAACAGCAAGAAGCATAGTATTTTTGCGTATCACATACATATATAGACTGCCATACAAAAATAATATAATAGGCTCCACAATCACTATATTAAAGGGAATAAGTGCATGTAACCCATCAAATATTATATGGGAGGTTGTGAATCGATCATAATATGGTCATAAACGTACATTCATGTAAAGAATTACATATTTACTTCAAATGTATACACACTAACAAGTATGCAAACCTGTGTATGCATTTCATAATATAAGCTAGATATGTGCTCATATATACCACCCACAGTAATGTCATGCAACATGGCACAATATTTGCCAGTACATGCCACACACAAGACCATATGCCATTATGACAGTATGGCACAATAATGTTACATAAATCACATAAGCAAGGACTTGTCATGTTGTTAAACAGACATAAGATAACAACCAATACAGAAATGGGTGCAATGCATACACATGGATGGATAACATGTGCAAATAAAAACACTGAACGCATTTCTGTTAGTTATGTGAGAACTATGTGAATAATGTAGTGTGTGAGTTGCTGTCATCCCACCTAAGTATTTACTGTTATAGCATGAGCAGAGCAATCATGTCTCACTTGCATTATGCTAAGTACAACAGTCATATCTATCACCTACATGGCTAGAATGTATTGGAAATAACAATGTTATGCTGCATTGTGTGCATCAGAGTACATGCAAACACACACACACACACACACACACACACACACACACACACACACACACACACACACACACATTTAAGGAGTAGCATCCATGCCCATATAGAGTGATGTATGCAGTAATGATAGCATGATCATGTAAATAATACTTTGTCGTACTGCGGTAACAACATAACACCGCATAAAGGTTCATAAGTTCATAGGTGCTTACTAGACTAATGACCACAAGGGCCTTTTTAAGCCTAACCATGCAACCTAAATCTCTGTCAAGTTTTGGTACCCTTGATAAGTATAAGTTATGATGAACCATCCAAGTGTAAGTTGGACAATTGAATGGGAGACAGGAAAATCATCTATGTTTTGGCACCTGTATTTCTAATGGACACAGGTATCCTGTAAATGAAAAAGGTGTCCCAGGACCAGCCCTGAAGGACTCCAATTGTGTTTGACCTCTTTGTAGAGGTGGACGCCCCAGTTCTAACTTCCTGGGTCCTGTGTATGAGCCAAGTTGCTATCTACTGGGTGACATAAGGGTTTGTACCTAACCTCTTGAGTTTGTCAACAATGCCTGAGTGGGTGTTTTGTGATAAAATGCTTTGGCCAGGTCAATGTAGGCAGTGTGAACCATTTTGCCCTCATCCATTGCTTTGGTGACCTTCTCAAAGAAGTCCACCAAGCAGAGTTGGCATGACTTGCCCTTAACAAAACCAAATTGGTTAGGTTCAGTATCTGGAGGTTTCCTGTGTCATTATTGGTCATTTGCATGTTAATGCTTTCCATGGCTTTGCATATGAGACTAGTGAGTCTTATAGGTCTGTAGTTTTCAGGGTCTGTAGATGGCCCACCTTTGTGCAGAGGTATGACAGCTGCTGTTCTCCATTCATGAGGAATGAAATCTGCTTGGAGGCTACAGTTAAATAACAATTCCAGAGGGCCTGATAGGTCATTTTTCATGCTATTTAGAAGGAACCCTGGGATATTGTCTGGGACCATTGATGCAGTGTTCTTTGCCTTAGCGAGAGCATTAAGGACCTGTTCCCTTATGATAGCAGGGGGAGTTAAGTTTGGTGGTATTTACTCAGGGAAGGTTGAGGGGGACAGAGGGCATAAAGTTATAAGCCAGTAGTTTTGCTATATATTCTGGCTCAGTATAGGTGGCTTCATTATCAATGAGCTCTGCACAAAACTGTGTATTCCCTTTGAGGTTGTGGACATAGCTAAGAATGCCTTGTGGTTGTCCTTGGAGGCCAAATTTAACTAAATTTTGCCTTTGTTACACTTTATTTGTCCTCTGAGTTGTTTGTTTAGCTTAATGAGAATGCTTTTCTCCTTCTGGGTGCTGCACCTCCTAATTTTTGCCATGATTTTCATCCTTCTATTATACAGCCTATGTTGTGATTCCACCTGGGTGGCTTGTTTTTTTGTTTTTGTTTGTTTTTCACCTATGTGCAGTGTACATTATGCTGTATGTCAGAGAAGCTTGATGACAATATATGGTGTCTGCGCAGTTGTGCATATACCGTAGATAGATAATAAAACACCTTGATGGAAGCATTATAAAATTAGATCACACAGACCACACTTATGGTCCTGAGGAGCCACCCTGATGAGGTCAAACATCATGAAAGATCTCTCTAGCAATATCCTAGAAGAAGGCATGCATGGCCCATGCCATGTCTTCAAAGAAGCTTCCTATTAGATCCCTCATCTGTGTTTGAAAGACATCTGTCACTACATCCCAGATCTGGTCCTGAAAGTCATCTGCCTGGAGTGGTGGTGGAAGTCTTCTATGATAAGCAACATGGACAAAAGCATGTGTAGTTCCTAGTCTATCATCATCATCCTGGTCCATGGAGTCAGAGCTGTCTGGCAGTGGCGAAACACACCATCATCTTTGTCATTTGATTGGTGAGCCACCACAGGTCCCACACTCTGTCAAAGTTTAACACAAGAGAAAAAACATTATACATACATAATAGGTATTTACCGAAAATCAGTGATTACATAACATGTCATACAAACTTTCACAATCTACTTGTGGTAACTATTATGTTTATGGTACTAAAATACTCTATGACCTTATCTAACTGTAACACCATATGTGATGAAAGGCATGAATTTATTCCATACTAATGTACATAATAGAGTGCAATGTACATCACAGTCATATGCAAACATAATGGTAGAGAGTATATGATATGCAGTTAACATCATCAAAACATATAAAACAAGACATATAGCATGTATATCACATATTGATGATATGAATAAGACCATGTATGGGGCAGTGTGCCCATCATACATTGCCATTATGCTACTGCGGTATATTACATGGCATACAGTACCCAACTTATCAGATGAATCTGTTATTACTTGTCAATTTACTAATGTATCAACATGCATATAACACACAGACGTTAGTATCATTACAGTTCAAGACAAGCGTGAAATGGCACTTAGGCATGCAATACTAACATAGTACACCATTTCAAAAGACTTGGCAGAGTGTAGGTTAACTGTGATACTGACAGCATCCCTTTGGGAATGTGGCACCTAGTGTAACCCAATTGCCATATAAGTCCCAAGAAAACAGTCTAGATGGCAAGCAAGGATGGTAGTCCAATGGAGCTTTATTAAAAGTTAAATGTCACAAGCACTTTCACCCTGACTCAGTTGCAGGGCTTTTGCAAGTGTGTAAACAAACAATACATTTTTATCCTCATTTAAATACCCCCATTCATAAAAAGGTACCAAAATGGTTTCAAATGTTTAAATTGAAACACTCACTTCACTGTCAAATCTTTAAACCCCTTGAGTTACACAACTTTCACTGTGCACTCCACAAATCTTCAAAAAAATAAAATCTAAATATATGTAAATAAATACATTTTTTTATTATTAGAAATTGAATTTATTTCTGGCCTCTTCCGTTTAAGGGGTTATCCAGAGAATTTAATAAAGGAGGTTGCAGATGATGCATTAGAGGGATGGGGTGTAAAGTACCCCCCTATTTTGGGTAAACCCCTGGAGAATGTGAATGTGGATGTACCTATAGGTGAACAAGCTTTTAAAAGGGCTTTAGTGTTACAACATGGTAGTGTATCTAAAGAAGTTAAAGATTAAGTTGGAAGGAACTGGAAAATGTTGAAACACAATAAGGACATTGCACATAAGGTGGGTGATAGCCCCAATTTTGTTTTTAAAACTGGAACAAATCTAAAAAAGTTATTTGAAAGGAACAACTATCAGGATAGAATTCATGAGGACCAGGGGACAAGAAAATGTGGTAGGTGTGGATATTGTAAATATATAATAGAGGACGCATATGTTACCCTAAACAACTATGAGAATAGTAAGATTTACTTTAGGAAGGGTAACTGCATTGCCAGAGGTACAGTATATGTGGCTATATGTAAAGATTGCTTCAGTTTTTATGTAGGGAAATCAGAGAGGGCACTCAATAAACGTATTTATGAGCACCTTTGTAGTATTAGAAAAGGGAACTTGAATAATGCATTGTGTAGGCACTTACAACCAGAACCCAAACATGTAGGTTTTCTATCCGGAATCATTGAACAAGTATGTACAGACCCTAGGGGGGAGACTGGGAGAATTGGTTAAGTTGCAGGGAGACCTATTGGCAACTAAAATTAAATGCAACCCAGTCCCCGGGATTGAATGACCACATTTCCATTAAACCTTACTTAATTAAAAAAGCGGGGACGTTTTGAAAAAAGTATGTTTTGCTGCATAACATTTTTTATAATATTTTTACAATACCTATATAACGTCTCCTAATGTTACTTGTCATTTATGTTTTTATACATATATGTATTGATGTATTTATTTACATATATTTACATTTTATTTTTTGAAGGTTTGTTGAGTGCACAGTGAAAGTTGTGTAACTCAAGGGGTTTAAAGATTTAACAATGAAGTGAGTGTTTCACTTTAAACATTTGAAACTATTTTGGCGCCTTTTTATGAATGGGGGTATTTAAATGAGGGTAAAAAATGTATTGCTTGTTTACACACTTGAGAAAGCCCTGCAACTGAGTCAGGGTGAAAGCGCTTGTGACATTTAACTTTTAATAAAGCTCCATTGGACTGCCATCCTTGCTTGCCGTCTGGACCGTTTTCTTGGGACTTGCAATTTAGTTTACGGTCTTTGCCTGTTTTTTTATTATTATTTGGTTTTGATTTGTGGAGGTCCAGCGTGCAGGAGATGGCTGTGTTCAATGGGGAATTGGTCTTGGAGGAAGAATTAGGTCAATTGGACCTTGAGAACATGCATTTACAGTAGAAGGATGTGGCAACAGTTTTATCTGGGCTCAGTGCCGAGATGAAGAGCCTCAAATCAGATTTTGCATGTTTAATGGACTTTCTTTCTCAAACTAGTGGCTCGATTCCTTGCAGGCAAGAAAGTGGAGGTTCAACCAATCGAGTTGAAACTTAGGTGAACGTAAGTGGAGGAAATGTGTTCAACGGATTGCTTCGTGGGTTTATTTCAGCTTTCCATAAAGGCTGTGGAAGTCAGCTGGCTTTATCTGGAGCTTCTGGTGAGACATTTGAAGGTGTTCCAAGGAGGGAAGGACTTAACCACCAACGTCAACGGACTTAATGAAGCATCGAACGCTGAGAACCAATGGATTGGTTCTAATATGAATAAAGGTACTGTTGAACATTCCTTTGGCATTCCTGATGCTGAACCAAGACATTTTAATAACTTAAGGGACTGGTTTGATCAAGTGAAAAGTAAAGGAAATGTTTTTAACAGTAATTTGAATTATAAAAACAGGGATGTTGGGGTTGAACGATCTATGGCTATGACTTCATTGAAAGATGGTATTAGAGATTTGGAGAATAGGTTATATAAGATCAAATGTGTTAATCTGGATATTGCATATTTAGAGGAGTGTTTAGCCAAAAAAATTGTTCCACAGGGACTGCGAGTTTGCAAGTACCCTGATGGTTTTATGTATGATGCAGGTATGCTCAATGAGTTTAATAATGTATTTGATGAATGTGGGTTTAAAATTTTAAAATTGTTGGTGAAGTTTTCTAAAAGGAAAGTTGATTTTTTGTTAAAAGATGCTGAGAAATTAGATGAAGCTATTAGGAATGATTTATTGTTTGATTTTAACAAAGAAAGTTACAAGCACTGTTTCTTTCGTATAGAAAGGAAGTGTGAAGAAGTTTATGTAAGGAAGCAAAGAAAGCTGGTTAGGGACCTTAAGCAATATAGTGAAAATAGGGCCTATGTATTTAAAGGAAAGATTTTTAAAAATACAGCTTATAAATTGTCTGATTCTGCAGAAATTGTGGATTCAATTCAGTGTAATAGTGGAAATGTGAATATTGATAGGATCAATGGACAGGTATTGGTGGATGTATTGGATACTAACCCAACAACCCCTGTTTTGATTACACCAAATCCCCTAAATCCGGAAGAAGATCAGGACCTGGTTGGGTCCATTGACTTAGGGGGAGAAGAAGGAGAGGTCAATGAACAGGATTTTTCCGGAGGGAAGAGGAAAGGAAAGAACCAGGTGAAGACAAAAAGGAACGAAGGAACGGGAGAGTATAGTTGTGGATTTAGACAATGTGGAGAGAGTGGAATTGAAATTAAAATAGAACACTTTCACCTCTTTGAAAAAGGTTTTAAGTTTGTGCCATCAGTAAGGTTCAATGTCTGTGATACCCTTATTGAGTTAAAACTATTTATAAGAAAATTGAACTTTGCACTTATTTTTGATCAGTCAGACACAAATGACATAGTACAATTTAGAAAGGCAAGTACATTTAACCCTCCCCTCCATGCGGCCCTGCAGTTATTTGAGGAAGTGTGTGCATCTGATATATACATATTGATTGTTGATAAAAACATTAGTAGGAAATGTGGTTTCAAAATGAACTTGACCAAGGAAGAAAAACAAACTCTAGATGAGTTAGTGGTGGATAGGGAAATCTGCATCATGAAGCCTGATAAGGGGGGAGGTATGGTTTTGGTTAATACATTTGATTATTATAGCAAAATCTTGGGAATTTTGAATGACACTAATGTATATACACAAGTGTCTATTAATGAAATAAATATTTCATACAGGAAAATAGATTTAGCAACTGAAGAACTAATATTGGAGAACAGGCTTTATGAAAAGCTTGGGGCCGTATTGACAATTAAAAAACCAAGGTTAGCTTCTTTTTTTGGTATTCCCAGGATACATAAAAGCACTACTGACCCACCATACAGGCCAATAGTTTCAGGTGAGGGGTCAAAGACATACTCAATTGTGACCTTCTTAGACCGTGCCCTCAAACATATTACTGGTGAACACGAGTACATGTTAAAGGACTCATGGGATTTTTTACGAAGTTTAACCTTGCAACCATATGAGGGTGAGGTATAGTTTTTGAACATTGACGTGGTCGATTTGTTTACTTGTATACCCGTGGAGGAGGGTTTGGATTTTTTTTGGTCACTCTTGAATGAAAAAAGGTTTACTTTGAGTTTTGACATTGATGTATTAGTAGAACTTATGAGGATGGTGTTGGAGAACAATTTTGTATACTTCGAGGGAGAAACATTTAAACAGGTTAGAGGGGTAGCTATGGGGGCAGCTTGTGCCCCCATATATGCCAACCTAGTACTCTTAAAATGGAAGCTACAATATGTATTCACCTCTGGGTTTTGGAAGAACATAAAATTGTATTGACACTTTCGGGATGATTTATTTATAATTTGGGAAGGGCCGGCTAGTTCTATTATTGATTTTCTTGAATTTTTTAACTCAACTACTGATTTTTTAAAATTTACATACAAGTTTGACCAATATGGAATTGACTATTTAGATGTAAGGTTAGATAAGATCATTGGGGGCCTGAAGTCCAGGATTCATAGGAAAAATACTTTTAGTAATTCTTATCTCCCTTATACTAGTAACCATCCCTGGAAACAAAAAAGAAGTATTGTGAAAGGTCAGATGGTCAGAGCAGCCAGAATGACCTCATAAAGAAGTGATTTCGTATTAGAAATTGAATTTATTTCTGGCCTCTTCCATTTAAGGGGTTATCCGGAGAATTTAATAAAGGAGGTTGCAGATTATGTATTAGAGGGATGGGGTGTAAAGTACCCCCTATTTTGGGTAAACCCCTGGAGAATGTGAATGTGAATGTGGATGTACCTACAGGTGAACAAGCTTTTAAAAGGGCTTTAGTGTTACAACACAGTAGTGTATCTAAAGAAGTTAAGGATTTAGTTGGAAGGAACTGGAAAATGTTGAAACACAATAAGGACATTGCACATAAGGTGGGTGAGAGCCCCAATTTAGTTTTAAAACTGGAACAAATCTAAAAAAGTTATTTGAAAGGAACAACTATCAGGATAGAATTCATGAGGACCAGGGGATAAGAAAATGTGGTAGGTGTGGATATAGTAAATATATAATAGAGGATGCATATGTTACCCTAAACAACTATGAACATAGTATAATTTACTTTAGGAAGGGTAACTGTGTTACCAGAGGTACAGTATATGTGGCTATATGTAAAGATTGCTTCAGTTTTTATGTAGGGAAATCAGAGAGGGCACTCAATAAACGTATTTATGAGCACCTTTGTAGTATTAGAAAAGGGAACTTGAATAATGCATTGTGTAGGCACTTACAAACAGAACCCAAACATGTAGGTTTTCTATTCAGAATCCTTGAGCAAGTATGTACAGACCCTAGGGGGGAGACTGGGAGAATTGGTTAAGTTGCAGGGAGACCTATTGGCAACTAAAATTAAATGCAACCCAGTCCCCGGGATTGAATGACCACATTTCCATTAAACCTTACTTAATTAAAAAAGAGGAGAAGTTTTGAAAAAAGTATGTTTTGCTGTATAACATTTTTATAATATTTTTACAATACTTATATAAGGTCTTCTAATGTTACTTGTCATTTATGTTTTTGCACATATATGTATTGATGTATTTATTTACATATATTTACATTTTATTTTTTGAAAGTTTGTGGAGTGCACAGTGAAAGTTGTGTAACTCAAGGGGTTTAAAGATTTGACAATGAAGTGAGTGTTTCACTTTAAACATTTGAAACTATTTTGGTGCCTTTTTATGAATGAGGGTATTTAAATAAGGGTAAAAAATGTATTGTTTGTTTACACACTTGAAAAAGCCCTGCAATTGAGTCAGGGTGAAAGCGCTTGTGACATTTAACTTTTAATAAAGCTCCATTGGACTACCATCCTTGCTTGCAGTCTGGACCGTATTCTTGGGACTTGCAATTTAGTTTACGGTCTTTGCCTGTTTTTTTATTATCAATTGCCATATAAGCCATACACCAACATCACTAATAAACTCAAAAAGAAACCAGTTAGTAATATGTCCAGTATTCATTACTCAATGTGAGCTTCACACGTGTGTTAAGGTGTCAATATGACATTTACATTTCCTCTATAATGTATGTACATGCAAATAATTTGTCAAGTTGACATTGCATGAGTAAAATATGTGTGTAGGCACAAAGTGACAACATTGCCATATGATTTATCAAGGTGTGTTCAGAAGAACTTTTGAATTGATAGTGTAGATAAGAACAGTTGAATTAACCCTTTAGTACAGAACATTAATTCTTATGTTAAACATTTGTGGAATTTGTTTGGCTAAAATGAATGATGTTATGTTATCAAGTGAGGAAAATGGTACGTTTACCTTGGGTATATAATCATTATTTATAAACATCCCCTAAGACACTGTTTTTTTTTGTTTGTTTTTTTTTAAATTATGCAGGAAGATTCTATTTCACATCTTTCAGCTTACTAATAGAAATACTGCCAGTGTGTACAGTGTACATCTTGGTAACCATTTAAAATGTTTGGACCAGCTAGAGTGAGTCCTGAAATATGGATACTGAATGGCCATAAGAGCAGACTTATATATATATATATATATATATATATATATATATATATATATATATATATATATATGGGTCTATATTAGAACATCGACTTTTTAAAACATCAAATGTTCTAATATCGACCCCTGTTCAGCGAACGCTGACAATATCGAACATGCAGAACAGCGAATGTTTTCCCAAGGAAAGAATTCACTGTTCTGACACACATACATACAACACAAGCACACCAAACAAATAGCAATCCATACACATACACCTAAAATCCTACATGTAACCCTACACTAAACTGTACATACACCACTAGCTATCCACTTACTTTAACCCAAACCCTAACCCTAAGGTCCACCACTATCGCACACTCACCTCGACCGTGCCCTAACCCTAACTCACCTACCCCACCCTAACCCTCACTTCCACACAATCGCACACTTACCTGACCTGCGCCCTAACCCTAACTCACCTACTCCGGGCCCTAACCCTCACGTCCACACAATCGCACACTTACCTGATCCTGACCCGTAACTTTCCACCACAGCACTGAAAATAGAGAAGGCACAGGAACGGGCAACCAAATTCCTTCCCTAGAAAGATATTCGGTGTTCCGCATCTTCGCTATTTTCAGCGTTCGCTGAATAGGGGCCGATATTAGGACATTTGAAGTTGTGAAACTTTGATGTTCTAATATAGACCCATATGTATATATATATATATATATATATATATATATATATATATATATATATATATATATATATATATACATGCATACATACATACATACACTAAGTCCAAGATGATATTTGTCTGAATAGTCCCTTTACTATGAGGTATGGCAATCTCAGAGTAGGTATATGGTTCGTGGGGTTGGGGGGCTTGCTCCCCACATGGGGTGGTGCAGGGGGGGCTTGCCCCCTCTGACAAAAAAAAAAATTTAAGGAGAAGAGCAATCTTTGAGATATGCTCTTCTCCTGTGTTTTCTGTCTTTTTTTCTGGCATGTTGAGTGCTGACATTTCAGTAGGGAGCTGTATATCTTACTTGAGTTACTTTTAGGGTATAATTATTTTTATTAATTAAAGATGTTCTTAATTGTGTGGAGTTGCAATGGGGTTCAGCAAGTGCACCTGCCTTTGCTAATTTGGTAATGGGCTGATGGGTTAATATGACTGATTTTTTAATGTGTTTTATTGTCCAGGAAAGTCCAACTGGCAATAACCAATTTTCAGTGGAGGACTGGGGAGAATAAACTCTACAATATATCATGAGTACAATACATACACAATACATTAGTAGTGATCAGTTATTAAGACAGAGTTAAAAATGCATTCAATGATACATGAGTGCAGGGAATACATAATTAGAGTTCAGTTACAGTGCAGATGAAATGCCTTGCATGGTAAGATTCTACAGTATTACCTACTGTAAAGACAATTGAACAGATATGCAGTATTACATGAATATAAGGAAATAAACAGTTGAAAGTTCACAAGAAAGTTTTTTAATCTTTTTATTGACATTTGACTGACTGCCATTGGGTTGAGAACTATAGTTGCTATGGTAACAGTAGGAATTAGTTGTTAGTGAGGTAATATTAGATTAGGTGTGTTACAAAGAAGGTATACATGTATTAGATTTGAGTGTGTAGAATAAATGTAAGCATATAAACCAGGTGAGCAGGATGAGCAGAGCCAAAATTGGTTTAGATGTTGTTTAAGTGATGCTTTGAAGCTGTTTACTTTGTCTAATTTTTTCACTCATGTGAGGATATTGTTCCAAAGTTCTGACACATAGTGAGAATACACAGTGGGACCAGGAATGTTGTTACATTTAGTGAGAGTTAGTAGTAGTTTATTAATAGTGTGGAGGAGTCTAGATTTTGAGTCTTTCAGAAGAGCTTCTAATGCTGAACATTTCTTTGTAGAGTATAGGAGATTATGAGCAGTGATCAGGTGCAAGAAATTCAGTTGATTTAGAAGTCTGAGCCACTTTGTTCACTTTAGTACCCGGTGATGTATGCTTTATAAGGAAGTTTAGTTGCAAATTAGGTACTTTATTGTAGCATTAAGTCAATTGACCTTTTCTGCAGCTGGGTGTACATAGGATTGTGTTCTTATGGCCTCCGTTCTTCATCTGTCCCACAGTGTGCATCCTCCCACCTGTCTCAATCCCTTCATCTCCATCACCTCTAGCTTTCAGCTGTTCTGCCTTTACTGCCGGGTTTCTGTGCCATACAGCAGTACTGGCCACATCCCTGGTTTGTATATCTTACTCTTAAGCTTCTTTGACATTCTTCTTTCATACATTACACCTAACACTCTGGGCCAGTTGGCTGTAGCCCCTCTAACTCTAGCTTTGACCTCTTTATTCAGACTTCCTATCTCCTCAACCACCCCACCCAAATACTTGAAGCTGGTTTACCTGTTACACTATTTTTCTCTTCTATGTCAATTCCCAGCTTTTTCTGATGCCACCATTTGCTGCCATTACAACTGTCTTATCTGTACTCCGTTTCATCCCGTATGCCTTTAGTTTTGCATTCCATTCCCTTATCCTTTGCTGAAGTTCTTGCTCATAGTCTGCCTGTAGTGTCATGTCATATGCATACAGCAACTTTGTTGATCTGTCCCTGCTGACCTGTTTGCTAATGTAGGCCATCACCAACATGAACAGCAGTGGGCTCAGAGCTGAACACTGATGTATAACCACTCCCACTGGGAACCCCTCTGTGAGACCAAACACTGTTTGTACATCAGTTATTGGGTCCTTGTACATAGCTTGCACTAATTCTACCAATGCTTTTCGGACTTTGATCCACTGCAGGACTGTCCAAATCAGCTTTCTTGGGACCTTGTCATATGCTTTCTCAAAGTCTAGCAATGCCTGGTTGGACTCTTTCCATATCTCTAACTTCTTCTCAACTATTGCCTCACTGCAAACATTGGGTAAGCTGTGCTGCATCCTGATCTGAATCTGAACTGCTCGTCTCCTGTCATACTTTCAACTACTCTGCATATCCATTTATCAGTCAGCCTCTCCAAACCTTTCATGCAGTGTGACAGGAGTTTGATACCTCTGTCCCGCCCACAGTTGTGAATGTCCCCTTAGTTCTTGAACAGTGGTACTATTATGCTTGTTCTCCAGTCATCTGGGATACACCTTTCTCTCCACACTGCTATAAATACCCTCAGAAGCCATTCTCTCATATTTCGCCCAGCATCTTCATCATATCTGTTGTGACCTCATCTAAGCCTCCTACTTTCCTGACTTCATTTTCCTTAGTGCTGTTCTTACTTCTTCTATGGTGAGCTCCTCCTCTTCTCTCATTGTAGGCTGTATCTGGGGCAGCAGAACTTCTGTGTTGTTTTCTTCATTCAGAAGTTGCTGGAAATACCCCTTCCATCTGCTTTTGATGTCCTGTGAGTCACTTTCCAGAAGTTGGTAGAGTGCCTCTGATGCCTTGTTCTTTGCTACTGCAACTTCTTTCTTAGCCTCTTTGTTAGCCAACCAGTATTCCTTCCTAGCTGGATCCGTCTTTTCTACCTCACACTTTTTTCTGGACTCCTTCTTTCTTTTGATGACTTCCTGGACTTCTGCATTACACCACCAGGTTTCCTTCTATACACCATTTTCCATACCTGGCTCTGCTGCATATCTGTTCTGTAGTCCTCACAGATGCTGTTTTGAGATACTGCCATTCTTCTTCTTCTTCTTCTTCTTCAGCTCC
The DNA here is from genome assembly GCF_019279795.1 of Protopterus annectens. Lineage (NCBI taxonomy): Eukaryota > Metazoa > Chordata > Ceratodontiformes > Protopteridae > Protopterus > Protopterus annectens. The sequence goes on from NC_056730.1 coordinate 190,451,198, forward strand.
ACCAATTTCCTCTTCTTCTTGAGATGCGAGAGGCCCTGAATAATTGCTTGAACTATTGTCCTTTGCCTCGAGTCAACTGCCAGATCTTCAGCCTGGCTTCTGCTGGCCTTAGAGCCTTCTCTGACCACTGCTTGCAGCTGATTGTGGCAACCACTGGTTCATGTTATGGGTTGACTGTTTCACTGGAGATGACTTTGCAGTCACTGATTCTACCTCATTCTCCTTTCTTTACTAGTAGGAAGTCTACCCAAGACTAAATGTGTAAAAATCTGTACTGCATAACTTACCAGCCACATAAATATCTCCCATACTTGTTAAATAGGAAATGCTGAAGTGCAAAGATCTCATCTAAAACAGGCTGCACTGAAATTCAGACCCAGAGATATTTATGAAGCATTTACATTGCCCTACTTCCTAACCATAACACTTCCTTTAATGTTGTTAAACTCGGGCCTATGTACATGCATCGAATATGAATTGCAGTGGATGCCTTATAATCGAACGTGAAACAATGAAACTTTAAACTACCAAAATAACTTAACATCATAAAATAATTCATCGAATGGCCAACATTGTGAACGTAATCAAACAAGATGGGGGCTTTGCCTCCCACATCCCCATCAACTCTGAGATCATACTACTTTGGGGAATAGAGCAAGTTTAAAAAAAGGCTTCCTTCACTTACCTTATGTATTGCAGTACTTCCTGGTTGTTGGCCAACTATGGATATTCAATGAATTAACTTACAATGTTAAACATTTTCGGTAGTTTAAACTTTCGCTGTTTCACATTTGATTATAAGGCATTTGCTGTAATTCGTATTCAATGCACACACATAAGCCCATTAAACTCTATGAAATAATGATGCAAAATGCATTCATCCACCTTATAACATTAGCATGTTTCCGCGGTCTGAGCTTAAGTGTCATAATTTCCAAAAATAAATATTAGAAGGTAATTTTTAAAAAGAATAAGCCGCTAATGACATTAGTACTAAACTTACAGCTATATGAGAAAATAAAGATTACAGATCCACACTTCTTATATTTGCATTGTGTTTACAAGATTCAAATATATTTCAGCAGTGCAGCCCTGCATTGGTCTTACATTAATGAAAGTTATTAGAGCAAACATGGATATTAAAATAATTTTGCATTTTCTATAATGTAGAACTTACTAATGTATTTATTACTCAACATTCACACATACAGAAGTGTACTGTGTGATGTTTCTAGATACTTTGCAGATGACAGAGAAATGCATAGTCATCTACGGCCTAAGAGCTATAGGCATTAGTGAGCCACAGCCATGCTAGATGTACAAAAAGCTGTTCTGTATAAGTTGCCAAACATAGGTGTTCATATGTTATGTTCAGTATTATCTGCATAACCACTACTACTTAAAAAATGACCTGCACAGGGTCTAAAACCACACATAGGACTTTGACTCATTGCTTAAGCATTTGAGCTTATTGACAGAACAGCTTATTATTGATTATAAAAGGAAAATTTATGGAATATCATTTTTAGCTGTATGTGTGATACATATATGAATGTAAAGTTGTAATCAAAGTTTATTCAGACTGTGCACACTGGCGCAGTATAGTTGTGGATAACATCAGAAAGTGTATAAACAGTAATGTTAACTACATTTGCTTTACTATTATCAGTAAAGATACCCATTAAGTACAACTGAAATGGTGTCATAAACAGATATATCTAACTAAAATCTGTACTGTATAAGTTACCAAACAACCATAGGTCTTCTCATGGTATAATTTTTGGGTTTCCAATACTATGATGGAAACGGACCCCATTCCCAAGTCAAAGAATGATTAAAGTTCATAAAATTAGTATTGTTTCAGTCTTTGATGTTAGCCAGAAGTGCTCTTTGCAGCATCCACAATATGCCCAGAACTGATACATAGTTACATTTATCTGTAGCATATCTATGACTGTAAATTCTTTTTTATAAGACTTGTTGCTCCTACTACTATTAGAACTGCCTCTGTATCTTTATTCCACATTGCCCTCATTTCTGCCTGCAAATCATAGTATTTTATGACTTTGTGTCTGTGTGTACATAAGACACTGTAATCACTGGGCGTAACAATTCTTATAATCAATGCTACTTTTGTTTTCTTTTCATGGACTACTATACCTGGTTTTCTTGCATCTATTGTCTGAACTGTTGGTAATGGCTGATCCCATGTGATATAAACTTCACCCTTCTCTTTACTGCTTTTTTGGCTCATGTTTCCAGTGCTTTTCAGCTACTTCAGTATTGTAATGTTTGCACAATCACAATACAACAGTCTTGCTACATGATTATGCCTTTCAGTATACAGCTCTGTCATTAGTGTATCACACCCAGCAACAAGATGTGAGACTGTTTCTAGTTCTGTTTTATGGAACCTGCATTTATCTGTTTGTCCCACATGTTCAATGGACTTTCTAAACTAACATGTACATAGACCACTATCCTTTCATCTTTTGCTTTAAATTCACCTCTCCTTAACCATTCCTGTGTCAGACCCTGATCAACATGAGGTTGTTCTAGGAGTTTTCTGTACTTGCAAGTATATTTATGCTTTTACCACACTTCTTGCCTTTTCATCTGATGCATCCCCTTATATTCTTTCTTTTGTTTTTTGGCAAATTAAGTTGATAGCTGATTTTTGTCTCCTTCTGGTTTGATTTCCATTTCTGCTTGACACAGATATGCTTCTGCTAAACTAAGTAGGGAAATCATATTAGACTTGTTCTCCTCATCTTTTTAAATGTTCACTTTGTTTGGACTGAGGTCATCAGATATGTATGCAGTCATACAATTGCAGATCTATATGTGTAATCAGTTTCAAGGAGGCCCATACCTCCTTCAGAATGAGGAATATATAATCTTGGTACAGGTCTTCCATACGTGAAGTGCAATATTATATAAATAGCCACCAATATAGTCAAAAATATGCAATAATGGGATTAGAACACACACACACACACACACACACACACACACACACACACACATAGGAGAACTGCAGTCACTTTGCCATATTGCTTAATTATTCATTCTAAGGGATGTCACAGTTCATTATGGATTAAAAAATCAGATATAATGGAATATCATCAATAGTTATATGTGTGAATTCCAAATGAATGTACAGTCATAATCAACAGTCCTTCTTAATTAGCACACTTTCCCAAAATAATTGTGGATAACCTATGAATGTACTGATATGCTAATGGCAACTTTAATGACTGCAACTTAAATTCCTACATTTGTGTTACTATTATCAATACAGTTACCCATAGAATCCACTTTACACAGTCACAGAAACAGACATGCTTACTAAATACATATATGATAATGTATGTGCTAAGGTGTGGATTATGTAACTTACTGTAGGCATCTGCTGACTGGTGTCAGATCTCTGAGACTCTCAGGCAAATATCCTCTGTACCCACAGATGAAGGTCATCATAGTGGTGGTGGACCTACATGCCAGTCCAGTCCAGTAGATCTCAGTCAGTCTGTAGTGCTTCCTTACAATCTGGTTTCATATATCAATCATTGTGAAGTGGGGCATGCTCATATCCTCTGCTCATAACCAGCATAGACAGTCAGCATTTGGGAGGACTCCTGTTCTGTCCAGTTCAGTGGCCAGACACACCGAAGCCTTCTCCTGGTTGACATCCTCAGTGTTGTAGTTGAAATTTGTTGAAAAATGCCTTCCATAAAATCTGAAGTTACACTCAGTTTGCAGGTAACAATTGTATGAGCAGTAAATGTATCAATATTACATTTTAAAGTTGGCAAATATAGGATGGTAGCAGACTATTGGAGGGCATTGGGCATGTGCTACAGATATTCCCTTTTAATGATACCTAAAGGGTAGCTGCACTGAGCACCATACACCGAGTTTCAAGAACTTACATGGCCGCTTGCAAATGGGATTCCAGACCATAGAATGTTAAAGAACCTCAATAATTATTTATAGCACAGATGGTACTTAAAATCTGTGTGTGCATAGTTAAACTCACTTGAAGGTATAGGTGATTAACAGCTAGCTTGAAAATGTAAGCTGTCACCTGCTGGCTTAGTTGTGGTGGAATAGATTGCTATTATCACATACCTATCCTATCATTATGTATAAAACAACTCATACAGGTTTTCTTGCATTTTCTTTTTTAATTGCCTGCATTACAATCGACCTGTTACATAAATGAGACGGTACACCTAACAATATGGTTACAGATGAGTAAATGTCCATCAGTGACAAGGAGATCTTCCACATGTGCAGTTGTATGGATAAAAAAAGGAAGAAGCCCTGATGAACTACCGATACAGATGCAATGTATATACATTCATAGTTATTTCTGACTAACCTGTAATGTCTGTGGTATGTTTATAGAAAGTGATGACTTGCAAGGGTTTCATAAGTCATATGTTACATGAGTAATTTATGGATACTCTCTGATGCTTAGTAATGCAGTAATGACTATTAGTATATTCAGTGCTGTACAGGTAATATGAAGATGACTTTGAATGTTTGCTGTTTCTCATGTTAATATATAGCCATGACTGCATAACAGTTCATTTTAATATGCTGACCTTTTTCTTCACTGATTTTGTATAAATTCCAGTACATGTGTTACGCACTATATAATGACAGTAACATTTGTTATGACATGTCATTGACTGTGGAAGTATATGGGATGCAGCCTACATTCTTGAGGTACATATGCTATTTGTGTTTGGATATGCATTTAACTGTGGCAACAGAATTGCTATAGTACTGGGTTTGGCACATAGGTTATGTGTTTGTCTCTTACTTGTTATAATATCCATTGACATGGTTTCATATTGCACCTCTACCCATAAGCCTACACAAAATTGGTAGATGAGCTAATGTTGATAGTCTATATGGATTACATATGTAGACATGCTTTTCATGTTCATTCAGATTATCCGTACATGATGGTGATATACATGAAATGGATTGTTTTTTTGCATAGCTATCAACTGTAAATTAGAAGAGAGCAATTCAATTGACTTAAGCTTTTAACATTATCATGTAAATATGTGAGCTCCTATGTAAAGTATAAAATTTGTATATCACCCTGTCCTGCAGATGTCAATCAGAAATAGTTGAGACAATTTCTTACACAGAGAAAATTAAATAATAATCAAGGCTCTGTGCCAGCATGACCAAAATCTTCTTGGACAGATGGGCAATACTGCCTCGAGGAATGAAATGTTGATGGACCTTGCAAACATGACCAGTGCTGTGGGTGGTCACAATAGATCACAGAAGGCCTGTCATCGATGTTGCTTTTACGTGATCCTCAGTGCAGCCAACAGACTCCTGCACTATTTATATTTGTATTTAACATTTGTTGACAGGGAAAGTCTGACTAGGTCAGAGCCTATTTTCAGTGGAGGCCCAGGGAGAAATGTTCCAGATGCATGTCTTTTGATTGTGGGAGAAAACCGGAGTACCCAGCGCAAACCCAGGGACGATATGCAGATATGCAGACTCCGGAAAGAAGGCACCCCAGCTGAGAATTGAACCAGAGAACCTTTTGCTATGAGGCAACAACGTGAACCGCTGCACCACTGAGCTGCCCAATAAAATTATTTGTATATTATCTAACTATGAGATGCCAAGGGGTGCCACTGGAGATGGACCACTCTTGCCTCCCTGGATGAGATAAGGATGTTCTTGGTCTCACATCATACCACCGGTTGCAATCATGAGGATACCAGGGGAAGGAAAGGAAACAGGTGCTCCAATACATAGAAGTATGTGCTACCTTCACAAACACTACAACATACACCACATCTCATTAAAAAACATTAATTCACAGTCATTACCCTATTTTTATATTTGTTTTCCAGCAGCAGAAGTACACCATAAATATGAAAATACACCTGATGCAGATGCGCAACATGTTACAGCCTGTTATCTTATCAACACAATAGATACATAACACTCTCAGCAACATGTGTGATGCTGTGTTTTTCAATTGCATAGGTCCTTTAATATCTGCAAAACAGCAATGCATGTCATGCAAGTGTCTCCATATACAGTTATTGTGATCCAGAGTTGCTGTTTGCCTCTATCTCTTCTCACGACAGTAGGGTATACTCACAGATTGATGTCTGTGTGCCAATTTAACCTACAGATAAATCATAACAAGACATGGGCCTGGGAGTTGAACTTACAGACAAACCAGGTAAGTTTGTTCATCTGGTTGATATTGTGCATCACTGTTTAGCACATCTGTGATGTAGGGTGTTCATGTTACCTTGTTCCCTACACAGGTACAGCTGGCCGACATTTGCACAGTATGTCTCCAGATATTTTGAGGATGTGGAGACATCACATTACAGACATGATGATGACCATGACCTTCTGTTCCATATAGAGATGATGACTCTTTTCATGATGGACTGATGCTTCCTGTCAGACTACTTGTGGAAGTGTAGCTGATGTGCATGGATGGGTGTCAGAGGGTGTCACCTACTATTATAAGCATATGAACATTCACAGTGTTGTCATGGATCTGACCTGTGTGCACTTGTCAGTGCTGCCAATCATGTAGTACACCAGCTGCTTGTGTTACACAAAGGTGAGGAGTGCAGGCATGCAGTGGTCATGGCAGTACTGGCTGTACAGTGTGATGGTGAGGTATCTTGTTGGGAAGCAGGACTATTCAACCCTGGACTGTATGCCCCCGGACGGTTCGACCCCAATGCATTTCTATACAATTTCATGTATAAATTTATATGTATTGTATATGTGATTTTTTAGTGGACAGTTCGACCCTGGACTATTTGACCCCAGACTATTTGACCCCAATTATATTCTTTTAAGTACTTTATCATTAAGTTATTAATTAATCAATTATTCAATAATAACACTGTTAATTTTTCATTGTAAATATATTTTTTATTAATATCTTTATTTTATTTAATTATTACATTGGTTAGTATAAACATAACATTTAAATATTTAACATATAATAACTAGTGTTATGTTTTAACATATTATGACTACTGTTACTTTATAACATACTTTATGACATATGTTTTCCATCAATTAAATATATATTTTTTTATTTTATGTTATGCTAACTAATCTATTGTCTACTATAAATAATTTCTTTAAAATTAAATGAAATCAATTATTTTTATTCAAGTTAATATGCCTTCTTCATCTTGAACATTTATACTACCACCAAATCTCAAGCAGCAACATGCAATTTTCACCATTTCCCACCGTCTATCATCAAAGCACATCAGAACCTCAGGAAAGTGGATATGGATGTTTGAGTAAATGCAAACACTCTTGATTTCCAGCAACATTGATAGTGTGTAGTGCTGCAGAGGACTTGACTTGATTGCAGAGTGCAAAGACAAACATACACACATTACAGTCTAATTCATCTACAGTGCACAAACATTCCTAAGTAAAACTGTTTTTAAGGACTCAAGAATTTAATTGCAAAAAGTATCAATAAGTAGTTCAAAGCTTAGAAGTGCAATTCTAGGGCCAAACATCCATTTCACTATCACAGTGCTTAGTGCCTCTACAGCTTACACCCACAGCCCATTAACTTCAGCAGGGAAACAAACAGAACATCAAAGCAGACATCTGTCAAAATGACTGCCCATTATGTTTTCATTTTTAAATATAATTTATTTTTAATCCTTACTTGTTGTTTTATCGCTATTTTTTTTATGTAATAATGATGTTATCGTTATACAGAAATTCCGGACTAGTTAATGCCGGGAACTTCAGCAAACGTTTTTTTTTTTTTTTGGCACTTACTGTTTTTGTATATATAATTAAAGTTCCAATTTGCACTTAGTTTAAAGTAAGTGTAGTCAAAGCACATAAATGGAAAATATTTTCTAAACCAATTTTAAGAATGTTTAGACAGTCTTTCATTTCTATTTTTGCTTTGATGTGCTTCAGCTTCATTTACGTTACATATTTTACTGGGGTCCAACCGTCCGGGGTTGAATCAGTTGGGGGCAAATCGGCAGGGTCCAAATGTCCTGTACCCATCTATTGTATGCTCTGTTAAAAGCCTTGTTATGGTGGTCTTAGAGTAGTGTTGCAGTACAAACTGGGAGTTACATGCCCTAAATTTCCTAAGCAAATTCTCTCCTGTGAGGAGAGGCAGACGTTCTCTCATTACACCTATATGTGGCAGACCCCCTCTCATTAGACCCATACGTGGCCCTCGGTCATAACTGTCTGTGCTGCAATATGCACACACATCTGCTGTTGGTCACTCATCTGTAAGCCCAGCAGTCACATCCACACTGTCACATTGCAGTCAAGTTCCTACTTCCACTGTGTCCCAAATGATATTATCACCACATCTGGTGCCTCATTATAGCACCATGGCTTGAGTTTTTCCAGATGTGGCAGGATGTGGCAGGATCAGCTACGACCATAGTGTGCACTATCAGAGTGGTTGCCTTGACTACATTAGAGTAACACTGATCATACTAATCCAATGTGTGTCTGTGGCAATGATGACCACTTTGCTGACCACCAACTAATTAATCTGTAGGTGGCTTTTCCAAATGTCTGAAGCCATGGGGTTTCTCTGATTATTTATCTGACCTAGGTAACTAGCTTCAAGTTATAATATGTATTACTTCTTTGTCATTGGTATATGTCAGTAATGCTATAGTATGTGACTTCATGGCAGTAGTGCAGCTAGGTCAGGGCGAGAGGGGCAACTGCCCCGGGTACAAAGTGTTGGGGGGCATGCTCAGCTGATCCTAATATTGAATGCAATACCATCTTTTAAAAGCTAGTATTGTACTTGTGGTCTAATCTGAGCTCTGTAGTTCTCTGTGTGTGGTCTAAATTATACCAATTATTTGCTGCATTGCAGAAAACTGTTTCCTACAGTTTAAAAGTTAGAAAAAAAACTATAATCTGAGCATTGCAGCACTCCATGCAGACAAGGTATAAACTATAGCAACTGTTTGCTGCATTTGTAGCAAGCAGTTTGTTACAATGTCTAAAAACTTTTTTTAACTAAAACTTGAGTGTTGCAGTGCTCTGTGTAGGCAGGGTATAAACTGAAGCAACTGTTTGTTACATTTGCTACGGTTTATAAGAATAAATTATCTATTTATTTTTTTAATACAAGAGAAGAGGGTTGGGTACAGGACACAGAAACAGAACTTGAATGGCTGGACAAGAGAGTGGGGACGTATTTTTTTTTTTTTTTTTTTTTGCTGTTCAATGGAAGAGCTTGGTGGGAGGGGACATTGATATGTACAAATACAGTAAAGTGTTTTTTTTTTTTTTGAGGAGCTGAGGTGGTGGGAAGCTGGTTCATGGCACCAATACAGGGTACTGGCTGAGCTAGCTGCACTCCTGCTTCATGCTTCCACATTTGTATCACTTGCTAGTGGAGATTTATAGGTTCATAGGTTCATACTAGGCTATCTGCCCTAGGGCATTTATAAGCCTAGCCAGAGTGTTTTTGGCTTTCGCCACCCATTTTAAATTAATTTTGCTATGCCCTTTTTCGAGGTTAGTATACTGTGCCTCTGTCTAACAGTGACACAGAAGTGATACCCGGGGTAAACCTACGATCCCCCATCCACTCATCAAGATTCCTCTTGAAGAGAGTCAATGAGGGACTCTGCCTAACCTGGACTGGGATTTTATTCCAGAGTGAAGGGAGCCTCTGGGTTATGAATCTGTCCCTCCAGCATGTCCTGTTTATTTCAGTGCTGAGGTTCAAGTCTCTCGAGCGCGTAGCTCAATGGGATTTGGATTTTCTGAGGTGCAGCATGTCCATTAAATCCGGGTTGGACATGGCTTTATACGTCAGGCACAGATCGCCTCTGAGCAGGTGGTATGCCACTGAGTAGAGCTGGAGTTTCTTTAACCGGGCAGCATATGGCATCTGTTTGAACCCTTTGATCCTCTTTGTGAGGTACTTTTGGGGTCTTTCCAGTTGCTGCAGGTGTCTGGTAAGGTACATCCCAAAAGGGGCATTGTACTCAATTATAGGCCTGATGAGGGATGAGTAAAGAGGCACGATGACCTCCCCTGATCTAGATGTGAATCCCTTCATGATTAGGTGGGCTATATAAAATGTTTTTCTAACCACTTTGGCCATGTGGTTGTCAAATGAGAGATTGCTATCAACTTGGGTCCCCGGGTCCCTAATTACTTCTTCTGTACTTAATGGATTACCACCTATTTAGCAGATATTTAGAGGGTTAACAGAATGTTATATTTGTCATCCAGCACTGATTGCTAGAATACACATTTCCTTTTCGTCTGCCATTCTCTTATGCATAAGTATGCTTCTATATGCAAAACCATGTTGGTTATAGCATTGAAATATGGTACTACACATGCCTCACCCTCGCACTCATTGCATGTTTGTGTACCTGTTTCCACTTTCAAACTCCATGCTGACATTTTGTTTCCATGTGTTTCTTTCTATATCTCACTGATTTCACACGCAGACATATATTATATGTATGTGTCTGTGTGTATATGTATATATATATATATATATATATATATATATATATATATATATATATATATATCTATAGCTATATATCTATATCTATATCTATATCATCTATACCTATCTAGATCTACAGATGAGAGCACTCCATATAATCAAATGTTCATAATGTCGAATGTGTTTAACAACAGCAGAAGTGATTAAAAATAAGTTGTTCACTTCTACACATGTTAAATCTGTGCAAGATTGTACAGACTGGGGAATGGGGAATTTACCATTTCTCCACTGTACAGCAATGTCAGAGTTCATATTTATAATTGGGGGTGCAGTCCCCTATATGAGTGGTGCAGGGGGGCTTATCCCCAGCAAAAAATGTATGTGTCTTGGTTGTTTCATTGTTTTGACTTTTGATCTTTCTGGATAGATTGTTAGCTGTTCAATGTTTGTTTACTTCAGTGTTTCAAAGTACTCCTATATATGTGTGTGTGTGTATATATATATATATATATATATATATATATATATATATATATATATATATATATATATATCTGTGTTGCTGTATTCCCAGCATTGGTACATATTCCATGTCTGTTGTATAGTCACTGTTACTGATGCTGTGTTTGTCATGTTGCAGAAGTAACCTGTGCTTCACAGATTTGCCTTCTGTGCGAATTTCATATCAGGCATGGGATGTGATGCTTTTTCATGTTTATTTTCTTTCAGGATGGTCCTTTTGATGCTTTTAATTACTTATGCTGTTGTAAGAGCTTTACCATGTTATAACACACTGTTACATCATCACACAGTGATATGTGTGGTGCATCAATTTTAGTGTATGGTCCCTGTTTTTGTATACGTTTGTGCTGATACATTCCCATACACTTCATAAACCTATATTTCTTTTGTTAGTGGTTGTTTTATAGGAAACTTTCCATGCTAGTTATCTGTATGAGGACAACCTACATGTCCACTGACAACTTCTATTGTGCACACTTCCTGTATCCAACACATTTGCCTGTGCGGTCCTCTCTGTTGATATACCTTGCAGAGGGAGACATCCTGCATTGATGTTTTCTCTTTGTGTTGTCTATATGTTCTTATTGATATACTTTATGCTTCTGTTATGTATGAAGTTCAATGCTGACTATTGGTTACTTCCCATTAGTTGTGCTCTTTATAGCTCTTGTGGGGCAAAACATCAACATCACTGTTTAGTCTATGTACATTTGTATGTGATTCTTGTCATGATTCAAAGATGTATGTCAGATGTAGTCATGTCGCCTGAGCTGGGACATATGGCAGCATCCACTGTCACCCATGCCCATGTCTTCTCACCCCTGCTTTCTCCTGATCATCCTGTGCCAACTCTAATATATCGTTTCAGATATCTCGGGTTCATAAGATAAGTCACTCACACCTGCAGTTGGCAAGCCAACATATTTTGCTGTTGTCATGTTGTACAGCATGGCACATATGGTAACCTGGGATGCCTTGCCAGATATGTATTGTAGTACACATCTGGATGTGTCCAGACATCTGAATCTTACTTTCAGCATGCCAAACACACACTCAATGGTGTTTTGTGTCATAGTATTGATCTGTTCCATGCATTCTTGGCAGGGAGTGATGGTGCTCTGTATGGCATTATTACCGAGGGCTCAGTGGATAAACACAAACACCTGTTTTTAAGAAGGAGATAACACACATGTTGTCCTCATGCTTAATTTTGTCAAGTCTACATTCTGTTTACATCATAGCTGTAGTCCTGTACTTACAGGTAGTAGTTCCTCAGGTATTTCATCCTGTTTGAAAGTGGCCCTCAGATAAATTTCCCTCCATATTGCAGCATCATGTATACTACTGGAGTGTGTTGCCATGATATTGGTAATGAGGCTATCTTCTGAGCATACCACCAGACAATTGAGCAATAGCCACCCGTTACTATTGATGTACTATTTAGCATCGGGTACAGCAGGTGTTTTCATCAGGAATTGGTTGCAGTGTGTTACACTGAGGAGATGGGGAAGTTTGCTATGGCACAGAACTGTTGCATGGCAGTTCTTCACTCCATGACTACAGCTTGGAAGTGGATGCACTCATCCATACCGGTGCACATTGCTACCAGCAAATGTGAGAGGATGCAGCTGGCAGTTGCCTGGGACAGTCCTACAGTGTCTCCCATATGCCGATGAAATGTCCCAGAGGCCATTATACCTAGACTCAGGCACACTTTTGTTTCTATCAGTATTGGGTTACCTCACTGACTAAGAACATACATATGGGGGTGAACATGTTCCATACACAGCCTGCACCAGCTCTTTGTCGAATCTGTATCTATTATTATCTGGTCAGAGGCTGGCTTAACTATATAATAAAAAACTCAACAACAACAGCATTAACAAAAACAGAGATGCAGGGCCAGACCAGAAAGAAACCATTCAACTTTTTTCATATCATACATACTGGTACCTCAGCTTTTCGCCTTCAACTGATAAAGTATAATAAAAAAACAGCCCTTTTTATATCTAACAAATCCAAACCCTACTAATTACACTCAATTAATTGTTTAAACTTTCTTAAAGTGCTATCATCATATCCAAGTACATATGCACATTAACACACACACACACACACACACACACACACACACACACACACACACGCACACACACACACACACACACATATATTCATTTAACTTCTTAACAATATCTCCCCCTCTAGCTAAAATCGGTTATGCCAATACACTAAAAAAGAATGAGACAATGCTACCCCCATGCCTGTTCACAAAATGTTCAGCAATTGGACTCTTCATGTTTTTATTGCGAATATCCCTCAAATGTTCCAAAATTCTTACTTTAACAGCTCTTTTTGTTTGCCCTATGTACCACTTAACATTTTCACAACGACAACCCACAATATAAACTACACCACATGAGTTGCAGTTAAATCTACTTCTACAAACAAATTTCCTACCATTAATACAAATAGCCAATATATTCTTACACAATTATAAACTTTACAATGTTCACAGGCAAAAACACCAGTCAAATCTTTAGGAACACTAGTAAGAGCCATATTCAACAATTCTTTCAAATTGGCATAACAGCCATAAGAAAATATTATGAATTTAGGAAACACATTACCCACTACTTCATCTTCACACATAATATACCAAAGTTCCAAGATTGCCTTTCTCATCATCTCTGAAAACCCAGAGTATTTTGAAACAAAAACAACTCTTTCACTCCAAAACCATCAGGCTCAGAAACCATTTTATCAGCATTATTCCCTCTCATTTTATTAGAGACCATTGTTTTTTCTCCCAATACCTCATTAAGAGCCAGATGTAAAATGTCCTCCTTATAACCCCTGTCCATGAGCTTCTTCTTTGTTTCCAAAAGAAACTCCAGCCTACAATTTTTTTCAGAGGTGTTTCCGGCAATCCGCTTAAATTCACCTAACAGAAGTGAATTTAACAAATGGGGAGGGTGCATGCTTACTGCATGCAAAAAACTATTCACCGCAGTACATTTGTAAAGGGTTTGAACTGGATCTGAGTTCTTAAATCCACATAAAATTCAACATCTAAAAATTGTGTGCAAGAATCACCTTTCATCATTGAAAATTTTAAACCATGCCCATTCATATTTAATTCTGAGAAAAATGTATCAAATTCCTTAGGATCACCCCTACACAAAAAAATAAGACAATCTATGAATATTTTAAATAACACCACACTCGTTTTATAGAACTCTGTACAATAAATGAACATTATCTCAAAATAATTCATATAAAGGATAGCATAAGTAGTGGCATATGAAACCCCTATTCTGTTCCTTTCAAATGAAGAAATGTTTCATTTTCAAACTTAAAATAATTGTGTGTTAAAGAAAATTCAAGTAAACTCACCACAAAAGCAGTCCTAGGTCCATCACCTATTATGTCCTATATAGCCTCCAGACCATATTTCAGCTGGATATTTGTATATAATGAATTCACATCTACAACTACCCAATAGTAATCATCCTGCCGTTTTACTTTACCAACTTCCTTACATAACTCTTCAGTATTAGTAACATGTGCATGCACTTTAACCAGATATTTTTTTCATTAATGAATACAAAAACACTCCTACATTTTGTAAATATGAACCCACTCCCCGAGACAATAGGTCTACCTGGTGGCTCCCCATTATGCTGTCACAGACGCAGGTTGTCGAATGCATCTTTGTCGAACTGAAAAGTGCGAAAAGGCAAAATAGCGAAGCGGCTTTTCAGCGAATTCTTTCCCTAGGAAAGAATTTGCTTGGCCACTTTCACTACTTTGACATTTTCGGCACTGTAGTGCAATCTCTGAGTTGGTATATTTAAGTAGGGGGTGTGGGGGGCACAGCCCCCATGTCAGGGGTGTGGGGGGGGCAAAGCCCCCCACATTATGTAATGTTTTACAGTTTGTGGGGGGGTTGTTTTGGAGGTTTTGACGTTGTAAGGTTTCGCTTACATGGGGTCGACTATGTGTCGTTCACTCTTCTGAGCGTGCAATATCATAATATAGACCCTACCTGGTGGGTTCATTAAATCCTTATGCAACTTTGGTAACACATAGAACATAGGGTGATATGGCTTCTCAATTAACAATTTTTAACATTTTCTTTAGTCAAAAAACCTAATCTTTCACCCCTTTCCAAAATTCTAAAAGTTGCTCATTGAAAACACCAACAGGATTACATTCCAGTTTAACATAATCTTCCTCAGCTCGTAATAACTTGTACACCATTTGATTATATTTTAGCCTGGACATTACAACCCAATTGCCCCCCTTATCAGCTTGCTTGAACACATAATGATTTAATTTTCCTCTCAAAACGTTTAACATTTCCCATTCATCTTTTGTAATGTTATAATGTTTACGACTTTTTTTAAACTTTTGATAATCATGTTCAGTTCTTTTAAGTAACATTTCTTCAAACAAAGAAACAACAGAAGACAATTTTGGTGGCATAAACTTACTGGAAAAAGGCCTATGTGGAACCAACAATTTCCCATACTCAGTTTCCAACCCCTTTTCACACACATCAACATCATTAAAACTTTCTTCAGACAAAAACTCATCACAAATAGAAATATTTAACAGAGGGTCATCATCCGCAATTCCATCTATCTGATACTTATAAAATGTATTGTTTGTTTGTTTGCGTCTTTCGGCTTTTCCCGGTTAGTGGTCGCCACAGCGGAACTCCGGTCCGCTAATGATTGGTAGTGGATTTTTACATACCGGGTTACCAGCCCTGACGCACAACCTTCAATGAAGGCACGCCCCATTCACGTATGCCTTCACACAGAAGTGTATTAACATCACTTATTTTTTTTTTCATACCTCTCAACTGTACAGATTTTCAAAGAATGTCCAGATTTTTGCCTCATATTTTTGGTCCATTTTTCATAAAATTGTGGTTTTCTGGCAAATTAGTGGCAAATCATTAAATATTGAAGTTAAAAAATAATAAAAGACATTTGAGTTTCAGACTTCATGCCCTTCAGAAAATTATTGCTAATGAAAAACCTGTTAGTCTATCAATTTTCTAAGTTTGTAAGAGCAATATTTTAAAAAATGTCCCTATTTTTGGGCCTTTGTCCCACTTTTATTCAAGGCTTTGTCCAGATTTCTTGCTCTAAGAGGTTGAGAGGTTTGTATTATCATCATTTCTTTTTTTATCATAATACACAATCAAATGCAGTTTTCTACAAAACTTTTCCACTTCTAACAAAACTTCAGCCAATGTAGGCACTTTTACAGATACAGATATCATGCCTTTAGCCTGTAGCTTAACCGATGGCTCATTCAAT
Source organism: Protopterus annectens (assembly GCF_019279795.1). NCBI lineage: Eukaryota > Metazoa > Chordata > Ceratodontiformes > Protopteridae > Protopterus > Protopterus annectens. The sequence continues at coordinate 190,467,575 of NC_056730.1, forward strand.
TGCATATCAGATAAATTTACAACTTTTAAGCTTTTTAAATTATTAAAAAAAGCAATATGTTCACTTACTTTGCAACATGATTGTAACAATAATCCAGCTGAGAGTCAAAAATGTCATTATTGAACAAAACATTATTAACTTTTAAAGCGCCATTAGATGCTACAGTCTCAAATGCAGTTACAAGACCTAATGGTTCTTCTTCCTCTTGTAGTGGCTTTTCCTGACCTTTCCCTCTTGTTACCCCTGAAACGTACTTGCATTAGCCTAACCTTCCTGTAGATCAGAGGAGTCCAATAGGGATTCACCTTCTAATGTCTCAAAAGAGACACTCTTTTTTGAAGCAATATCAAGAGACAAAGCCGAAGAGTCATGAACAGCTGCAGGGCTAACATTGAACTTCCTGCTACCTTTTTTCCAGCCCTTACATGATGAACGTTGCCAGCCATAAATAGTTCCAGTATGAAAATCATTAATATCATTAATATCACAAACAAGCTTCTTCTTTTTTCTGTCGACCACCTCTGATTCACATTCTTGCAATTTCACCCTAATTTCACCCATTTTTTTGGAAAAAACATCTCCAGACACATTCTCAGACAATTCCTTCTGAAGTTCAATAATTTGATGTTGTAACGTCTCACCAGTCCTTTTATTTCTCTTGACCAGCACACAAAGCCATCCCAGGGTACATTCTAAAGAAACATTCCTCCACACCTGCAGCAAATCCTGCTCATTATTGGCAAAGTCCCCTGCTGGCAATTTATCAATTCTCAAACCTCTCGAAGTTACCTTCATACTGAGATACTTCTCTAGTAATTTAGTATCAAAGCTGAACTATAGCCTGACTCAGAGCTTAGTTGGCTGGCTACTGGGATGCATTTGTAGACTGTTCTCTAGTATGGCTTGCAGTACTCCACAATATGTAGTGCATTAAATGCCAGTTACATTTTTTTAAGTAAGGTTTGCAAGATTCAGCAGGATTACCTACTAATCTGTGAAATATAGTGGCGTTAAGAAAAACCACATAGAACTTCCAGCAAGTGCTTTCATAAAATTGTCGGCAATGTAATTTGTCACATTTAAGTTGTGTTGGTTGCACCCACTCTGTATGGGGTATGCAGTTATCCTACTCTGAATAGGCAATTAACTGGTCTTGTTTTAACATACATTCTGGCATCTCGTCAGCCATTTGTGCGCTGACATCTTCCTTCAGCGTGCTTTGCTATCTGCAACTTTCTTTTGGAATTTGGCCAAATATGCTCAACACTTGGGAAAGGCTATTATGTACATTTTTTAGAAAGGCTGTCATGTGGTATGACATGATTATTTCTTTTTTTATTTAACTGCAGTTAAATGCTTGGCTGTTTGCTGTGATGGAGTGTTATTTGTAGATTAAATCTCCAAACAGTATTCAATTTTTGTTTTCTGTGCCAGTGTTTTTTTTTTCTTGTTATTTTTGGAATATAGACATCATGGAAGATAGACCACATCTACTGTACTTGTGATGTGATTTACTAATTCTTCTGATATGGAGTGGTGTCAGAGTGCTAAACTAATATATATATATATCAGCAGTACTGAAAATATCTACTTGGCTTCATGAATTTCTCTGTTTGGAGCCATGGAAGTATAATTCACAGTGGAAATACAGCTTAACTGTACTGTCCTTGAATACTTGTGTTGCAAGAATTACACTTAGCTGAAAACTGGAAGTGGTGATCCAGAAATTTAAATCATTCATCCCTGCAAGTGGATTAGCTGATAAGCCAGAAAATGCAGTGGCATAAATTCAAAAAGGTTACAGGAAGGTATATATGTTTCTAATTCAAGGACAGCAAAAAGCAGTGTTCTTGCATGATGACGTGCAGCACCATGTCAGGCTGCTTCCACTGTTGTGCTACATGCTAATGAGTCAGTCTGGGGGAGAGGCATATGCTAATTAACCATGTTCTGCATACCCCAGAAATGTCTCTGGGAAGGCATGTACTTGCCAAGTGATTCATTGAAATACTCAGCCAAGTAGATTACCACAGCAAGCCCTCCTACATCATTTTGGTGAACACTGCCAAAATACCATGTGCATCCATTGTGGGAGAGGTAAGTGCTAGGGAGTTAAATGTTAAGATGGGGTTGGGAGCTGTGTGAGCGAGTGCATTCAAAGTGCTGCATGTGTTATTGTATGAGTGAATGCGTGTCTGTGTGTGTCTGCTTGGAAGGTAATGGTAGGAAGGTAGGGGGTGAGGTAAGTGCATGTGTCTGTGTGTGTGTGTGTGTGTGTGTGTGTGTGTGTGTGTGTGTGTGTGTGTGTGTGTGTGTGTGTGTGTGTGTGTGTGTGTGTGTGTGTGTGTGTGTGTGTGTGTGTATTAATGGATGAATGAATGAGTGTGTGAGATTGGGTGTACAAGGGACTGTATGGGTGGTTGGGTGGCTGTCATACCTCCAGACACCCTTACAATAACAAGCAGAGTCTGTAACGTTGGGTGGGGGAAACACTAGCCACCAAGGATAACTCGTGCCATAATGGCACATAATGGCACTTCAACAGTATAGGGATCAGGGGTGGTGGGAACACTAGACACCAGGGGTACGTCAAGCAATCTTGCACCACAATGACCCCTTAATGCTACAAGGATTTGGAGATAGGGCAAACTCTAGACACCGGTAATATCTATAGAGAGAGAGAGAGAAAGAGAGGATGTCAGACAGTATACAATGTCTGCAACATGTTGTGACATATGAGGAAGGGGATAGTACACTGTATGTATATCTCTTAACCCTGTAGACCTTGTAGATATCTTTTGACTTAGCATGCATTTACTGAAGGATATGCATGTGAAACTTGACTTTTTAGCATTAAGGACTGATTGCAATCATCCTCCCTGAATTATGTGGGCAGGGTAGTACAACTTGCATGAACTGGCAACAAGGACAGATATGGATTTAAGTTGAGTGTGCATGTGTGTGTGATTTACTGTATGTTTTTGTGTGTGTGACTGGGGGGGGGGGTGCCTCTGCTTCCACGATGTGGCAGCCAACACAGTTACTTACAGTAGGAAATGCTGATATGCCCTTCATGGTAAGTAACACAATTAAAAGACATGCAAATCAGCCCATAATGAGGTCTTTCCTCATTATGGATAATTTATCTCTCTGAATGCAAAATACTGCATTGTAATAAAAGGACGTTTTTATCATGGACTTACAGCCCACTCTAGGTATCCTAATGAACCTTTGGGACACTATGCATCGGCATTTTGCTTGTGAACAAATCATAAAGGTATTTCACTCTTTTACCTTTTGGTAATAAAGAGAAAGACCGAAAAGCAGCATTGAGAGAAAAAATTAGTAATAATGAGCACACAAATAATTTGTATTAGACATTCATTCTTTATAAGCATACCAGGTCCTTCAGCACCTTCAGGTATGTATACACCATGACTATAAAGACAATCTGGTGAGCTGCATGATTTTCAAGTAAGAGTTAAAATCATTTGTGGTGTAATAAAGGATTAAACAAGGGGCAGGCTATTGAGAAACAGACCTGGCCTTAACTAAAAGCTATGAATATGTGTAAAACAAATAATATTACTAATACACAGTTACAATAATTGAGAAAATACATGTATATAAGAGACAATGCAAACCAAATAATAATGGCAATGAGAAATAAAGACAATATGTGTTGTAAATAGTAATATATACGAAAACTTGTGTTGTAAATAGTAATATATACGAAAACTTGTGTTGTAAATAGTAATATATACGAAAACTGAGCAAGGAAGTCATTGTTCCACTGTATTGGGGATTTATCAGACCTGTCGTTGAGTACAAAGTCCCCTTTGGTATGTACCTAATCAGGCATATCCAACAACTGGAACATCCACAGAAGTTCCTCACTAAAAGAATATAGGGTGTAAGTAAAATGTCCTATGCAGACCACCTCAAGGTCCTATCCCTGTATTCTGTCTCCTACAGGCTTTTGAGTGAAGGTTTATGCCTGGCATACAGGGCATTCTCAGACCCCACTCTGTTGGACCTCCTGCATATCCACAAAACAAACAGCACCGGAACTACCCATGCTAAAGACTTAAACCTTGCCTGTAATATCAATAGCACCTTCTGGCGAGATAGGTATGCATCCCAGAGACTACCACATCTATGGAACAGGTTCCTCATCCAGGTGAAGCAGAGTTCTTTCCAACACAATTCAAGTGCAACTTGGACAATTGGATTGGAAACTGGAAAATCATCCCTGGTTTGGCACCTATGTCTCTAATGAACACAGGTAACATGTAAATGGTTCATCTCCCAGGCCCATGCTTACACGTATCAAGGGTATCAGAAATTGTCAGAGATCTGGGATGCATGGCTAGGCTTAACAAGGCTCTTGTGGTTGTTAGCCTAGTAAACACTTATGAATCTATGAACCTATGAGGCAATGCACTGTAACACAAAAGGAGGCTAGGCACAAAATGGCTTCTTTATAACTAAAACTTGCAGTAGATATGTCTGCTTGCATGATAAAAAAATCTCCAGGCCTTAATAAAGCTTGTAGAATCTGTGCAAGAAAAAGAAATTCTCTAATATATGAACAAACACAAGTGTGTGTGCATTTTGCATGTTAGACTGAACTATGAAACACATATGAAAATGAACTGTTTGCTGATAACTATTGAAGTGAAAATACTGCATAATGTAAAATCTAAAAATGCATATTAATTATTTGAACAGCAATGCATGAAATATTGTTGGAAAGCAATAATGAGAATAAACAAACATATAAAATAAGTCTCCATGAAAATATGTTACCACCTTCCTAGAATTCTAGCACTAGAAGCATTTTACTGAAAATTAAGAATTTGATGTTTGTGATGTTCTAGTTCTTCCTCTTCTGCATTTTTAGGATGAGGCTGCAGATTTAAATCAACATGGCACATAGAAACTTTATCAGTCATCCAATAGAAACTTTACCAGACTTCCAGTACCCTCCTTTGCAACAATGCACTATTGTCTACTCACTTTGTATATCTCTACTGACACTGTCAAGAATACAGTGAAAATGTACTATGTCCTTGTGAAAAAAAGTTATGCAGGAAGACAGCACGTGCCGTTCTAATATTATTGGTATACCAAACTGGTAGTTCTGAAAAGTGACAAATCTAGGCTGACTAGATAGGAAAGTCTGTCTCCTCTCCTCAGAACTGTACTAAGTCTTCATCTTCAAGACCTTCTGACTTAGGTCCTTTCAGTCTGATAGATCTGCATCTTTGCACCACAGTCCTTCAGTTATGGTACACGGCTACAGAAAAATGAAGGCGCTCTTGTTTCAGGCAGAGGTGAAGAAGAGTTTTATCATTTCTCTGCACACCTCTCAAGTGTGAATGTACATTATTTGGGGTCTTAAAAAGTTCATGTTCCTCGAAGTTCCACATTGAAAGGGTCAGTCACACATTCAGTGTTAGGAATTTGTTAAGTAAATCTATGGTAAATAGAAATTAATTGTATTCATTCAGTAAAACATTGTCTTTATAAGTAAAGCCAGGATATTTTAACCACCCTGTTACCTTCCTAGTTGAAGTTGTTCATAAGCCATTAGAATGTGTTCAACATTTTGTTCATTTGTTCCACATTATGAGGGCTAGTGTTCCTCATTTTGGAGATAGAAGGTTGAGAGCTATGTTTCTCTGTATTTGTCTTGGGTTTATATGGGATTCTGGTTCTCCTATGAGTATTGCCTTATTATCCTCATCAGCTCCTGTCTTAACACTAATCTTGAAAGGACTGTATAGCACTCAACAAGTTCCACAGTTGATGTTGATATATTTGTTTTCTTTACACTGTTTTACTTGTATTCTGCTTTTAACTGCATATTAAAAGTTGAAAAGAGACCACTGCTCTGTCTCTTGTGAGTCATACAGAAATTAAAACAGGTCAGTTAAGGAGTCACACATAAGTTAGAAGATGTCAGTTAAGGTTAATCATCTGTGAACTGAGGGGGTGGAACTAGGAACTAAACTTTCTATTTAAGGGGTAAAATAAAACATTTCAGAGATCTGCTGGGAAGGCACAGCCACACTCTGCTACCATTTGCTGTGAGGGAAAGGTTTGTTTGCTTTTTATTTATTGTATTTTGTTTTACTTCATTGCCTTTTTCTATTTTGTATACTATGATTCGTTTTCTTTACACTGTTTCACTTGTATTCTGCTTTTAACTGCATATTAAAACTTGAAAAGAGACCACAGCTCTGTCTCTTGTGAGTCAGACAGAAAATTTTCCCACCCTGCCACCTGGTTACTGTTGTGTTCTTAAACACACTGTCATTCTAGTTGCCTGCCCCTTATGTTAATTTGACCATATATCTCATTTCCTCTCTGCTTTTACTGGCTGGTGTAAGCAAAAATTATCATTTTGTGAAATCAGTCCCCTTCAACTATTTAAATTTATTGACCATCCTACTGTATTCCATAGTGCCAGATTACAAAAGTGACCACCCCTTTCAATATATCTTGCTGTTTTAAAAATAATGACTCTCCACTAAAACTTAACTCTTTAGACAGGTAAAACTTAACTTTTTAGACAGATAAAACTAAAGTTACCTACTTTCACATCTAACTCCTCTAGTGCACACTGCAGTGTTTAGGATAAACCATTTTTTTCATCTTACTATTACTATTGCAAGACCACCAGTTATTGAAAAGCCCACATTCTGCCTCACAGTACTCATCGTGGGATTAGTGCTTCTGTTTTCTCCTGGTGAGAGAAGGAGTGCAGTTACATTATTTCCTGGAGACTTCTGATCACCAGAAAGCTTAGTAACTGCTTTATAGGTGACAGCTTGAAACCCGTGCTTATATTCTGATGCTGGTGAGAGTAGGAGCAGAGTGCATTGATTCCTGACCCTTTCTGGTTGGAGAGTGAGTGTCTGTGCTTAACGTACCTGATTGGTCTGGTTGGTATTCGAGGCATCTACCAGAAAAAGGCTACAAGCCTGCAGACCCTTGCATCATCTGGGATAAGACTGTGGTTCATCAAACAGGCCGTGGCCTGCTTCTCTTCATGGGATTGCTGCTAACATTTTGCTTCTGGTGAGAGAAGAAGCAAAAAAGTATTGTACCCCAACAGTGTGAAGCTGTGCTGAGACCAGCATTAGTAGTAGCCAGGCAGTAGCCATTAATGTGACTGCCCTCTTTTCATCATTCTTGATAAGTTACTTCTTTATTTTTCAGTAAGTACTGCTTGATTTCTTTCTAACTTCAGAATATCTGCCTAAATACTTCATCCAATTTTCAGAGTCTATAGTTTCTCCTCAAGTGTTTGGCAGTGCCCTGTACAGACTCAGACACATTGAGTGACATTTTTCCTCTAAAAGGAATATTTAAGGAAACAGCTCCAGTATTTAGTAATAATGACCATCACTCCTGGCATGTCTAAAGGTCAGTTCCATGTGCTGTCTCCTATTAACCTGGTGAACTTGGGCATTCTGAGGTAGTGTACCAACTACCTCATGTGAACAGACAACCCTCTCCTCTTACCTCCCAACACTCAGACTTGTGAGAGGTGCACTTATTTATCCAAATTGGAAGCCATGCACTCTCAAGCCAAGACCGGAATAGCTGGTCAGGAGGAGAAGGTCAACACCTGCACCACACCACATGCAACACATAGCCCTCCAGAACACCCACCATCACAGCTCTCATATAAAAACACAAACCACACACCCATCTTCATGGAGGCTCTCAATAGAAATCTACGCAAACGGCAGAGACCTCCAATGCAGAAATGCACTCAACCACTGCAACACAGCACAAACCGCAAGACACATAGCTCACCTACACAGTGTGCCCCTCAACCTAAGCCCCTAAGGTAAAACAGCTTGCCAATACATTAATCACAGGTGACTCAATAGTGAGTCACACTGATGCCCCACTCACTAGGTTGAATAAGGAAAAAGTAATAGTCAGCTGTCTATCAGCTGCCAGAATCCGACACATAACACATGCACTCAGGTCACTCCACAACAAGTACAAATATGACTCTGTCACTGTCCATGTGGGTGTGAATGACCTGAGATGCACCTCTCTGGATTACATGAAAAGAGACATGGAGGAACTCTCGGATTATGTGGCCCAGGCAGGTATGACCCTAGCCCTGAGCAGCATCCTACCGTCACTCAGAATGATACCGCAGTACAAGCAGAAAATGATTGACTTCAACAATTGGCTAAGTTTCTGGTGCCATTCTAAGGTCATCCAGTATCTGTCTGCTTGGGATGACATGAATGACAGACCTCGATGTTTTGCCAGAGATGGCCTGCATCTGTCACCCCTGGGTTTCCGGATACTGGCTAAGGCTCTTGTCACCCCTATAGTGCCTCTTTTAGGTGATGTTCCAAAAACCAAATTACCACTGTAACAGCTATAAATAAATGCAATCTGAGGGTCATGCTGCTCAATGCTAGAAGTCTAAATCTCAAGATGCGCTTGCTCAAAACACTCCTCAAAATGGAGAACATTGACATTTGTGCTGTAACAGAGACCTGGTTTAAAGCAGCAGAAAGCACCCCTGTGCTACCAGGCTATAACACATTCCACACCTTTCGGCCCCAGAACATGGACTAAAGCTCCGAAGGCAGTAGTGTCTCCATATTCATAAAGGATATGCACACCTCCAGACTAGTAGCCCAGCATAACGCATCTGAGATACTTCAGGTACAACTAGCATTGGGTAAGATGGCGATTCAGGTCATAGCCTTCTATAGGTCCCCAACCATGTCCCAAGACTCTCACTCCATGTTCCTAAGCACCCTGGAAACTATTAGCATCCAACCCAACACTCTCATACTAGGTGACTTCAACTACCCCTCCATCAACTGGGAAAACTATTCATGCACCAATACACTGGCCCAATGCTTCCTGGAATTCATCAATTCCAATGCCCAGGACCAGCTCATTCTTACCCCCACTAGAGGAACCAATATCCTTGACCTGGTTATTACTAACATGGGCAATCATCACTCTACACCAACAGTCAATTCCTCCCTGGTTAGATCTGACCACAAACTAATCAACATGGAAATCCCCCCCCCCCCCACATAGGTAACCACCATGAAAAACTTCTCCAAAGTTTACTTTGGGCTCCTAAAACCAGTGGTGGCTAAATTCATGGCACCCATGTCAATGGAAAATAGATGCATGACTGAAGAATCATACACCAATGCACTGTGCGAACATGTACATAAATGCATAGATCTAGTCATACCCAACAGAACCAAGATGCTCTCCTCCAAAAAAAGAAAGCCAATATGGTGGTCCCCTGCCATTAATAAACTCTACAACAGAAGGAAGAAACTGTTGCAGAAAAAGGTGAAGTCCCAAGACTGGAAAAACTCCCTTATTAGCCTCAACAAAAAAGTTGAGATCCCTCAACACAACCTCAAAAGCCAGCTATGAAGGCAGAATTGTGGCAGTCACTAAAAACAACCACAAAGCCTTCTATAGTTATATCAAAAATATCCATGGCAATACCCAGGTTTGCTCTTTATTACTGCACAATGGTACCTCCTATACTGAGCCAACAGATATTGCCAACATACTGGCCGACAGATTTCAACTTTACCCCTCTCTCCCCCCAAAGGACCAATCACAGTACCGGAGGAATGCCAGGCACCCAGCATTGCTGCAGCACAGGTTAAAGTTGTATTGTCCAAGGCCAAGAATACAGCTTCCATGGGACCTGATAATATCCCTGGATGTGTTCTGCATGAACTACAAAGTGAACTGGCACCACATCTGTGTGTCCTGTTCAATCACAGCCTCGCCTCAGGCTTTGTCCCTACCAAATGGTGCACTGCTACAGTCATCCCTCTCCATAAAGGGGGAGCAAATACAGACCCTGGGAATTATCACCCCATTAGCCTGATGAGTCTGATATCTAAGGCTATGGAACGCATCATCACGGACCTAATTAACAAGGATATAGGAAATATCCAAAGTTTAGATCCCATGCAGTTTGGTTTTGTGAAAGGTAGATCATGCCTGCTCAACCTGGTTGACTTCTTTGAGTTAGTCACCAGAGCTATGGATGAGGGGAAGGCAGGTTATACAGCCTACCTCGATCTGGGCAAGGGCTTTGATACCATTCCCCACTCAGGGATTATTGATAAACTCACCAAACTAGGCATCAACCCTTATATCACTAGGTGGGTTGCAAACTGGCTCACAGATAGAACCCACAGTGTGAAAGTAGCTGACTCCAAGTCAGACTGACGACCAGTCATGAGTGGAGTCCCACAGGGATCAGTCCTGGGTCCACTCCTGTTTGGCATCTACTTCTCAGAAGTCCCGGCCAACACAGAGGGACTCTGGCTGACCAGGTTCGCAGATGACTGCAAGCTGGGAGCCATTATTAACTCAAGTAACATAAAAGGATAGCAGGAACGCTCAAACAATTTTCTCCACTTTATTCAGCGACAGCAAAGCTTTCAGATTTCCCCTTCTTCAGTGCTGATATACAACAATGTAAAAACCTCCATTCAAATAAATAGTACAAAACAGAACATGTGACACAGTCCAACCAATGAAACTACAACAAAATATATAAAAAAAAATATATATATATATATATATATATATATATAGATATAGATATAGATATATACAGCATTATTAAGGGTATAAGAGGTGGTTATGTAAATAATGCACTTGAAAACATTGAGTATGCTTGGATCACAAGATTGCAAGCAGACGTTTACCCAGGCATTAATAATGCTGTAAGCATCAAACCTGTTTTATGTAGAAAACAACAGAAATTGAACTAATTATGTCTGTCATCAATATGTATTGGTTAAATTTTAAATTTTAAATTCTGTTTACAGATACATTACCTATAGTACAAGGGTCTAGGGAACTACTAAAGGGATGGTGAATACCGCACATTGTGGCTGGGCTAATATATGCCTTCGGGCAGATAGCCCAGTACCAACCTATGAACCGATATATGTTTTTACTTTGTTGTATATCAGCACTGAAGAAGGGGAAACCTGAAAGCTTTGCTGTCACTGAATAAAGTGGAGAAAATTGTTTGAATGTTCCTGCTATCCTTTTATGTTACTTGTCTTTACGTTTTTTTACTGGATAACAGCTAACCACAGTAAGACCTTATTCTGCTGTTAGCCATTATTAACTCCCCAAGTGATGTAGACATCCTACAGAAAGACCTCACTGAGACAAATAGCAGAGTACCTCACTGGCCCTCTTCAAGAGAAATCTTAATGAGTGGATGGGAAATAGAAAGCTCACCCCGGGGAATCACTCCAGTGGCTCTACCCGACAGAGCCACTGGGAACTAACATTGGGCAGCATGATGCCAGGGCACTTCTCTGGGATAGGCTTTTAAAGGCTCCAGGGCCATTAGCCCAGTACACACCTATGAACCTATAAACCTATGAACCTATGAGTCACAGCCAACCATGTTTGACATTGCAGGACCATAGCCATTTCTACTACTTGCATCTGTCATTAATGTTGTCTATGCTGGCACTGAATCCTTTGGCACTGTCACTTATCAGGCATCTCAGGGTTAGGCCATTCTGATCCTAAGTGTCTTTGGTCTTACTACCTTTGGACCTGAGAGTCTTAGCACCAGTATTATTACCCAGTGACCTATCTATAGCATTAGAGAAGAACACTTCACTGACAGTGATCATGTTATTTTCAGCTTTGATGACAATCTGTGTCAGTCATCTTCCACCTGTATCAACATCTGTGTTACTGAATGGGGAGTTTGACATCAATCTCTGTAGCAGCATTGCATTTTTCAATAGAAATTCATCACCTTGTACTTGCTACCACACTGGTCCTGATCCAGGTCTCCACTCTGCTTCTATGGACTCCCATCTTTCAAAGCCTAAGGGCAGTGGATTAGGAAAGCTTCTGATGAGATTATCAAAGGTCTGGATTTACTTATGATTCTTGCTCATCCTCATAGTTCTGCTCACTTAGGAGATCCATGAAGCATTCATGCAAAAGGAAGAATGTTAACTCTACTTGCGAATCTCCTGTCCCTGACAGAGAAGCCAAAAATGAATGTGACCGCCCCCCCCATGGTATTTTAATAACCCCAAATACAGGACCTTTTGCAAAAAGGAGAAGATGACCCACTAACCCACTTCATCCCCAGAGAAGATCTTGCATGAGGGTTTCCTGTATGATGTCTGATGTCTTGAGTGGAACCGCCAGTTGACAATATGCTCTCTCTTGTTGAAAAACATGGCAAGGAAAGATCCAGCATAGTGGACTCCCCATATATAGGTGAGCAAACAGGATCATCTGGCTGCCTAAGGCTTAGGATATTTTGATACAGACCCCAAAGTTAGACTCTGTAGACTCTGTGGCAGCCCTGAAGAGGGAGCCTTCTCCCAAATGTCCAGCGATCCACCCTTCAAATAAAGAGTCTAGGTCACTGATTCACTATGAGAAAAAAAAAATATATATATATATATATATATATATATATATATGGGTCTACTTTACATGGTCGACTCTTCAGAAAGTTGACTTACATAAGGCCGAGACCATATGATCAACTTCCGAAAAGCCGACCATGTAAAATAAACACATACACACCACTTACCTTTCAACTGTTAGCAGGGGGCAAGCCACCCTGCACCCCCCCGTAACTTAAATATACCAACTCCAAGACTGCACTACAGTGCAGAAGAGGAAATTTTCCCATTCCGCACTGTATGGCGATAGCAGTTCCCCATGGTCGGCTTTTCGAAAGTCGATCATATGGTGTCGGCCATATGAAAGTCGACCATGTGAAGAGGACCCATATATATATATATATATATATATATATATATATATATATATATACATCATCCTCACTTGCACTGAGGATACTCAATTATCTCTCCCACATGTTATGCATACAACATGAGTGGGTAATTAGTTAGGAGTGCAAAGTTGCCTGAAGATGATGATGAAGTTAAATCGAAATGTCTGTCTTGGGTGGCAACTTTTTCCTCCACTTCAAACCTGACTATGTCATTGGCATAAAACACTTCAGGAGGCACAGCAAGATCACTGGTGTAGCAGTTTGCTGTCATACTGGGCTATTCCACATCAATTTTGCAAAAAAAAAAAAAGAATCAGTGTTTCATTCTTTAATATCCCTTTCTATGATACTGAGCTATTTAAACTGAAGCTCAGAGAAAAACTGTAAGAGAATGAGAAGGATGGCATGACGTGCTCAGCTGTGAACATCACTGTGAAGCACCACAACAGATCTTAAGCAGGATGTGTAAAAATCCTAAGCAAATGCAGTTCAGCCTGAACAACAGATAAATCTGTGTTCTGGAAAGAACCAACATGGCTATGGATATCTGAAAAATGGATGATCACCCAGCTGCAGAACAGGAAAAAAATAGAGATACCAGAATTCTTCATCCAGAGAATTGCTACAGCGACAGAACCTCAGAGGGTATGCCTGACTGTTCTTCTGAAGACGTGGTTGGGGGGTTGCTTCTTCCTCCACCTTTCATTGTGGCTTACCAATATTCAGGACAGTGACATATGAGCCATAAGTTCCAAAGGCCACCCAATTCCATTCCTAACCCATCCTAGGCCTCACACCCATTACCCAACAGTCTACCTCATCACTAGAGTGCATTAAAGAGAGAATCTATCACCCGTATTTAACAGGTCAATAAAGAAATCTGACCAGTCCACAGAAGGTTTGGATACTACTCAAGGTTCTTTTTGGCAAAAGAAAAGCCAAAGGCTTTTTTTTTTGTCAGGAAAAGACTGAATGTTCTGTTTGGATTTCAAGAATGCTTACTCACAGATAAAGATTACAAAGGACTGAAAGAGGATGTTATGGATCTGGATTGAAGCCAGTTATTTCCTATTCCCATAGAAGCAATCACTATAGATATTTGCGCTCTAGAGTGGAAAGAAATTATCAAGGAAAGGTAGTTCAACATGTTAGGTGTTAGATGCTAGTCTGCACATTAACATGCTGGAGAAGGGAGCAGTACTGATTACTCTGCATGCATTGTAGGTCAAATTCTTCATGGTGCCATTCACACTGACTATATGTCTATGGTATGGTACATAAACAAGCAAAATGATACTTATTCATTTCTGCTGAGGAGTCTTAAGGGTTGTGTTAATAAAACAATTCCATATTCTTGTGAATGTCAGTTCACTTATGGAAAGGTTCAGACATTTTTGCTGATGCCACATGAGTGGCTCCTAAGCTTTTCAGTAGCAAGCATGTTTTTACATCACTGGGGAAGCCTTACAGTGACTTTTTTGCATCATCAACTAACATCAAATGCAGCAACTTGTATTCCCTGATACTCTCCATGGCACAGTTGTCTAGAAATGCCATAGATTATTAATGGCACCCAGAAATCCTGTACATTATTCTCCCATTTACCTTTTTCCCAGATTCCTACAGAACAAAGGCCAACAAGTCCACAGTCTTTGTTATAGCCCCATTTTGGCTTCACATGTATGGTTGTCCCTGCTCTGGCCTCATCTTCAGGAGAAGCCTGTGTACTTGAGACACTTCAGAATCCTGATTACTCAGTCATGAAGCAAGCATCACCATACCTTTACTGCCTTCATCTAATTTTCTTGGTTCTCCACTTTTATTAATGGCCATGGATGCTACTCAGCTAGTAAAGGTTATCCAAACTTTACTTCTTCCAAGAGATATAGTACTATATATAAAGAGTGGGTACATTTTGTGCTTTGGGGCATCAGTTCATGTCATTCTGAATTCACAAATGTTTGTCACTGCTCTTAGTAATTTCTGAATTTCATTAGAGGTTTTTTTGACACTTCAGTGGCTGCAATCAATGCATTTAATAAGAAGTACTTTTTCTTAGAAGACCCCCTTTAAGGCGAAGTACCACACTTGAGTTTTGAATTTTATCTTTTTGATGTGGTTTCTGCCCTGCTTGCTGATCACGATCCCTCTCCCAGCCAAATGACCCATTTATTCACCATCATCAGAGAGAGGGTCAGATGGGAAGAGCCATGATTAAGACAGCTATCTGGAGTGTTCATTTTTTCATTAACAACTATGTCTCCTGGTCTTTCAAGATGGCTGCACAATTAGTAACAGCTTAATTCTATCTCTCTCCCTATGTGAAAACAGAAATTTAGCAGAGAAAACCAATGGACCTGGATTTCTGGGTAAATTTCAGTAACTAGCTAGTAAGTGAACTGCCTGGATACCTGGAAAAAAGAAGTACAGAGGACATGAAGGAAAATTAGCTACAAAAGGTGATGAAAAATCACTAAGTGGGAAAAGTACTGCAGTTGTTCAGCAAAAAGCAATGCAAGCTCCAGACATGACAATACAATTTCCGTTAAGAGGACACAGAGATCACAGTCAGTTTGGGGCTGGTTTCTCCCTCTTTCTCCAGATCCCCAATAAAACTCCCCACTGGCACAGCTATAGAGTTGAGTCCTTAGCCAGGGTTCCAAGCCAAGTCCTCCCAACACTCTCACTGTCCAACCAGTGCTTTGTGCCCCTGCTCAAGCAGCTGTCATGCACACACACACACACACACACACACACACACACACACACACACACACACACACACACACACACACACACACACACACACACACACACACACTTTGAGATTTGATTTATGCACAAACACACACCTGGAAAAGGCTGGCACAAGTTTACTAGCTATGTCCCCTCCTGCCCAAACCATAAGGTAGTTATCACTGCCACCAGAACCCCTTATCAGCTACTTTAAGGCCCTGTCCAAAGGGTGACCAATCCTGTATCTGAAGTTGCAACTATCTGTTTTTGTGGAGCTTTTCTCCTCGGGCCACTACTGAAAATGGACATATATCCAGTTAGACTAGCACGGTCAACAAATGTAAAATAAATAAACAAATAATACGTCTCTCTGCATGTTTTATGCCCATATGACCTGCAAAGGGAATATCTTGGGCTGTGGCCAGAAGTGCCAGAGAGTAGGCTCTGGGCACTACCAACTGCTGTATTCTGTCACCCTCTAGCCCTCCCTCAGGGGTCCACTCTCTGTACAGTAACCCTTTGTCCCAGTATACAGATTCCCCCTTCCCTTGAGAATCAGGTGCCTCACTAGTTACCTCCATCAGAGATTGTAATGTAGAGTCTGAGGGATGAGCCTGTCTCAACTCTCTTTTTGAAAGACTTCCAAACTCCCTTTCCACAGTAAGTCTGGTATCCTCTAACTCACTGTCAGCCGAGGTACTACTACTACTATGACTAACCGCTGCCTTTGCAGTCACTCTGTCCAAGGGAACATAAATATCCACAAGCAGCTGTGGCTCACCTTCAGTCTCACTGCTATAGGGTAGCTCCCTCCCTGAAGTAACCACCTCACCAGTCCTGGCTGAAAGTATGCAGTCTGCCTGGGTCTCCCCCAGGCTACCAGACCCACATGCTTGTCTCCATGTCTGACTGCATGTAACTGTATGCACTCAGAGTACTGCATTATCAAAATCATTCCCTATCAGGACATCTGCAGGGATAACACACCAATGTCCTTGCTTCCTTTTCCACCCTCCCAGTCAAGGCGAACGTTAGCCAAAGCTATTTGGAATGGGGTCCCTCCTAAAGCTCTGACTGGGGTAGACTGCCCAAGCAAGTAGTGCTCCTCTGTAACCATTGCAGGCTTCAAAATGATTAGGTCAGAGGCTCTGTCTCTCTTAGCCATGGCCTCTTTCCTATTCACTAAGATAGGTTATAACCTCTTGTAGTAGTCTGGTACCCTTGTTGTCTCAAGACAACTTACTGCTGACATTTTGTCATTACCACTTACTGGATCTCCCACATTTTGTTCCCCACCTTGCTTCTGTGGACATATATATGCTAAATGGCTCCACTGGTTGCATTTAAAACATTTAACTCTTGGTCCTGGACATGTACCTGGACTAGTAGCTTCCCTGCTACTGGCAGACTCTGTTGGGGCAGACTGGGCTGCCCACCATGGGTTCCCTTAGACCCATGAGCAGCACTGGGTGTCTCTTTCCTGTGCAGTGATGCCCTGATTGCTAGGTATAGGTCTTCTTTCTTCCCCAACTCATCTGCAGTAGTGCATTGTCTATCAGCTAACCAGATTCTCATGTCCTCAGGCAAAGTTCTAAGGGCTTGATCCCACACCAAAAGGTCTGTCAGTCCTTCAAAAGGGGTGATCTGACATCCACTCACCCATCTATGAAAAATAAGTCCTTAGTTCAGCAACATATTCATAAACATTTTTATCTGCCTTGCATCTCTGCTCATGAAACATTTTCCTATAAGCTTCAGGTGTTAACTTAAAACTTCTAGCAAACAGTTTTTTACAATATTGTAATTTATAAAATCAGTTTCAGACAGTTTATAAATTGGAGTTACAGATTTAGCATGGAGTAGGGGGGTCAGCAACCATACCCAGAGCCCTGGGTTAACATTATACTGTTTATATATCCTTTCAAACATATGAATGAAACTATCAAAATTATCCCCCTCTGTAAATTGTGGAAGAAATTTACTGACCTTTGTTGCTTCTGGGGTTCAATTACTCCCTTCCCTATTACCTTCATGACTCTGGTGAAGAGTAAGCATCTCCTTTTCATGTTGCCTCTGCCTCTCCTTCTCCTCAGCTTCCAGGCATCACAGTTTCTCATTTTCCTCAGCCTTCAGACATTGCAGTTTCTCATTTTCCTCAGTCTCTAGATGGCTCAGTCTCTCTCTGCTGCTTCTATATCCAAACAATTGGCCTCTAGTTCAAGTCTCTTTAACTCCAGATAGATTTTTAAGTCCTCTGTGGAAAGGTTGAGCTGTCCATTTTCTGAGAGTTGTACATCTCCAAGGCCAGACTGATTGTACTCCTGGTTGCTATTCTGCAATGCAGCTATGACTAAAGCTGTAATCATGTCTGCTTTAGTCAGGTTGGCATGCACCAGTCTTTTAGCTTGGCACATCTCAGCTAACTGGCTCCTTGTCAGCTTGACATACTCCTCTGCTGACATGCTTGCCTGCGCTCCCTGACTAAGCTAACAATAAATAAATAAATAAATAAAACAATTGTGATATGAACTCTGAATGTTCACTGCATGGCTGATTGAGAGTACAAACACCTTCAGTGATCACTGTACACAGGCTACAGAAGTTCAATATCCACACCACTACAAGCCAATTAATGTGTTGTGGCTAACTCATCACTGTCAACCAATTAATATGTGAGGTAGATATCCCACCACTCTCCACCAATTAATATGTGATGCCCCTGCACTGGCCAGTAATTAAGGAGCCTCAATCCTCACCACTGGCAACAGTGAGCGACATTCACAATGGGAAGTTGACAAGTACACACTAAGTAAAGTACGATTTCTCTTAAGAGCACACAGAGATCACAGTCAGTCTGGGGCTGGTTTCTCCCTCTTTCTCCAGATCCCCAATAAGACTCCCCACTGGCACAGCTATAGGGTTAAGAACTCAACTGAAGGGTCAAGCCAAGGCCTCCAGCACCCTCTCTGTCCAACCAATGCTCCCTGTCCCTGCCCAAGTAGCTCACACACACACACACACACACACACACACACACACACACACACACACACACACACACAAACACACACTTTGAGATTTGATTTATATACAAACACACACACCTGGGGAAGGCTGGCATAGGACTACTAGCTATGCTCCCTTCTGCCCAGACCATAAGGTAGTTATCAGTGCCACCTGAACCCCTTATCAGCCACTTTAAGGCCCTACCCAAAGGGTGACCAATCCTACTGTGTAATGTTACTATTATCCAAATGGTAAGTGTGAACAAGAGCAAGGCTATTTAGGAATGGCCTATACAGTGTCACTAAATCAATATGCAAGTACTCTAAGAGCTTAAATGTGTCTCACAAATATCAGCCACAAAGATAGGTTTAAATATATTTAATAAATAATAAAAGAACAAGACAATACTCACACAACACAGTTACATCAGAGTGCAGAATCACAGGAAATATTGTAAAACAACATTGCAGGACAGTCTCAAATAAATACAGAATGCATCTTAACTAATCTTTACTATATTCCTACCTACATCTAAGAGAAATCACTGTAGCCTAGTGAATTACTATTAGCATAGTAAGTGCAGATGTTGATGAGTGGATATTCTTTGCTAAGTCCACAACAAAATACAAAATGCACAGTCTTTCTCTGAGAGAGTTCTTAAATCAATATTAAGTATTTACTGCTGGGTCAGCCCGGATGACATCACTCTTTGTCACATGCCTTCAGTTTCTAAGCTAAGAGAAACTAACATCAACTAACATATCTGTGTTAAAAATACATACGTCTCAGATGTTTGCCCAGAAATGGAAGTCGTAAAACAATTAAACACTTTTATATTTTAAACTTAGTAATTACTTCTCTCCAGGACAATAGAAAAAACTTCTAGCTCTAGACATCCTGTCTTCTTGCTGCATTGAAACCAACTTTTATAGCACATCGTAAAGCACTTACTTTCAACTTATTTTCTTGAAGTTTTGCAAGTTAACTCTGTATGTTCCAGATTCTACTATTCAAACATCCATTTCTGTTCTTTTCCAGTAGGGTACACTGTGGACACATCCTTGAAGCTCAGTATATAACATACAGTTCTGCATAATTCATATCAATATTCACAAACGACAGAATTATTTACAAAATTCCAGATAGCTGGGTTGGCAGTGTCATACTTGTATTAATTGCAAGAGGAGTTCCAATAGTGATAGAAGAGGATAAAAAAGACAATAATGGTGGATTTGTAGTACTGAGGGGCAACTGGCAAGGGAGGAGTATTATACTAGCATATATTTATATTCCATCAAAAACTGCTATAATGGAGCTTAAGAAAATTCTGGGAGAAATAATCAGCTTTCAGCAAGGAATATTACCTATAGGTAAGGATTGGAATTTGATTTGCAACAGTGAAGATGTGTCTGGGGTGCCCAGAAGGGAAAATATAACAGAGAAGCGTAGATTTTTAAAGAAATTTATGAAAATAGTCCTCATGGAAGATGTGAATTCAGTACTAGGAGATTGGAGCAAATTTACATATTATTTCCCAATATACAAAAACTGGGCTAGGCTAGACAGAATTTACATTTCACAGGAACATGTGAAATGTAATGAGGTCTTGATATCTACCCAATAACTATTTTAGATCATGTGCCAATAATGACTAAAATAAAAACACAGAAGGTAATGAAGTAAAAGTGAGATGCAACCTCTTTCCCACCTATCTGTTGGAAAAATAGGAACTTAAGGAATGGGTAGTGAAAATTATTTAGGAGCTATTAGAAAAGACAGACCGCACTCCACATACTAACACACATACGAGTGTCTGAAGTCCCTAAGTCAAAACTCCTCAAAACCTAATGTCCTGGTCATTGGCAATTCCATAGTGAGACACACAGATGCCTTCTCACCAGGCTAGACAAGGAGAAAGTCTTGGTTTGCTGCTTGTCAGGTGCCACAATAACTTCAACTATTGGCTTAGCTTGTGGTGTCAGGGGGGTCCAGTATCTGTCAGCTTGGGAAGGAACAGTTGACAGACCTGACTGCTTTGCCAGAGATGGTCTTTACCTGTCTCTTCAAGGCTTTCGGATACTGGCAAAGATGCTTGCCTCTTTTTTAGGCATTGTCAAAACAACAAAATTTCCAACTTAAAGAAATCTACTGGAGGCATTCTCAAGATTATGCTGCTTAATGCTAGGATCCTGAACAGAAAAATGCATTCCCTGGAAGCAGTCCTCACTTTGGATGCTGACATCTGTGCAGTCACTGAGACTTGGTTCAAAGCCACAGAGAGCACCCTGGCCATAAAAGGCTACAATGCTTTCCATGCATTCATACCCCAAAACAAGCATGAAAGTCCCAAAGGGGGAGGTGTATCCACCTTTATTAAATCCAAATACTTATTGATACTGGTTAAACAGTACAACTCTCTGGAGCTACTCCAGGTACAAATAAATACAGGTAAAAAACCCTACTACATCATCACTAGCTAAGGTTCCCCACAATGAACCAAGGGAAACACACCGACTATCTGTACTTGCTAGAATCACTCCCTATACAGCAACCACTTTGCTCATGGGAGATTTCAACTATCCTTCCATAGATTGGACAATATACATAAGCACAAAAGTGATCACCCTGAGGTTTCTGGACTTTGTTAATTCAAATGCTCTGGAACAGTTTGTCTGCACTCCTGCAAGGGGCTCAAATGTCCTGGAACTGGTACTCACCAACATGGGGGGGGGGGTCACTGCACTATACCCTGTGTTTTGCCATCCCTGCTAAGGTCAGACCATAAATCTATCTCATTTGAATTAAAGATGAGTCCTGACACCCTCTGCAGGAGCTAAAAAACTGAAAAATGTCTCCAAAGCAAACTTTAGCCTACTAAGCAAGGGTATAAAAAGTTTCAAACTCTCTGCTGACACAGCCAACAATGACTCCTATGCAGAGGAGTACACAAATGCCCTGTACAGATATTTAAACAACTGCATAGACTCAGCTGTACCTGTCAGGATCAAAACCAGGTCCTTGTGAAGAAACAGGCCAACCTGGTGGACTGCATATATAAATAGGTATATTACAAATAGAAAAAGCTGTTATTGAAGAACAATAGGAAACTTACTCAGCAGAGGAAGAATACCCTACACAGCTTAAACAAGCAAATAAGATAACTTGTAAATTCCTCTAAAGCTAATTATGCTGCTAAATTAACATCTCTAGCTAAAGACCGTCACAAAGCTTTCTTTAGCTTTGTCTGAAATCTTAAAGGGAATGCCCAGCTATGTGCCAAACTGATTGTGGATGGTACCACTCACACTGAACCGGAAGAAATTTCCAACCTGTTGGAGGACAGATTTAATGCAAATTTCATTCCCCCTATCCCCACCAGACATACAACAAAACATCCCTGTCACCAGTCCACTACCTAGCATCTCCAAAGATCAGGTCATATCCGCCCTCTCCAAGGCCAAAGACATGGCCTCCATGGGACCAGATAACATCCCTGACTGTTTACTAAACAATGTAAAACAAGGCCTAGTGGAACCATATGGCACTCCTTCAACCATTGCCTGAGCACTGGCTTTGTTTCAGCAAAAAGGTCAACAACAGCAGTAAACCCCTTACACAAAGAGAGTCCATCAACCAACCCTGAGAACTATAGACCCATAAGCTTAACCAGCCTTTTCTGCAAGGTCATGGAAAGTATCATGGACCTTATCAACAAGGAGATAGGTGACCACCAAACTCTTTACCTGACCCAGTTTGGCTTTGTTAAGGGCAGGTCTTGCTTATTAAATCTGATGAACTTCTTTGAGAATGTCACCAAAGCCCTGAATGAGGGCAAAGCAGTACATACTGCCTATTTTGACTTAGCCAAGGCTTTTGACACAATTCCTCAGTCAAATATCATTGAGAAACTGTCTCAGCTGGGGATTAACCCACATGTCACTAGATGGGCAGCAAACTGGCTCACCAACAGAATGCATACTGTCAAAGTTGGGGATTCCACCTCCAGCAGCAGAACAGTGGTGTACCACAGGGATCTGTGCTGGGTACTCTACTATTTGGAATCTACTTCTCTGATGTCCAGGTGAAAGTAGATGGCCTGTGGCTTACCAATTTTACTGATGACTGCAAACTATGCACAATCATTTAGTCCCCCAGTGATGTAACCTATTACAAAAGGGGCTAACACAGACTACTGGTAGGTGCCAGAACCACAGACTAAAACTAAACTCAAAAAAGTGTGTCATTATCCCCTTTGGCAAAGAAGTAGCCCCTGCAAATTACATTACAGATAGCACCACCTAAACTCAAACACAGTGGTGAGAGACTTGGGAACACAGACTGACAGCAATCTAAATTTAGCTCACCACATGTCCACAGTGGTAAGGAAAGCCCTCTACATTGCAAGGGCATCACATCCAAGACTAAGGATGTTATAACTACTCTACACTCAACCCTCATCCCTCATCAAACCACTAACTGAGTACAATGCTCCCTTTTGTGTGTACCTTACCAGACACCTGCAGCAACTGGAGAGACCACAGAGACTTCTAACCAAAAGAATTCAGGGATTCCAAAACATGACCTACATGGAAAGACTTAAGGCCCTGTCTCTGTACTCGGTATCCTACAGGATGCTGGGTTGTGGCCTGTGCCTGGCCTACAGAGTGATCTCTGACCCTACTCTAATAGAAATGCTACATGTCAGCAAATCAAATGGGGCAAGAGTCTCTCAATCCTGGGATCTCAACCTAGCCTGTGACATAAACAGAAAATGTTGGATAAACAGATATATATCTCCCAGAGATTCCCACTCCTCTGGAATAAACTCCCACTTCACATGCAGCAGAGCTCCTCAATCACCCTATTTAAGCACAACCTTTACAATTGTAAGGGAGACGGTAAATTCATCCCAGTGGTGGTGAGAGGGACAGGGGTACTCAGTGCTAATCACTGATTATCTGTACTAGCAACAACCATCTACCCATGGTCAACTAGAAAATAAGGAATCACATGACTAGGCTTGTAAAGGCCCTAGGGCCATTAGTCTAGTAACCTACTATGAACCTAAATGGGGGAGGGGACAGAGGAGAAGGTGGTTAGTGTGAAGCTGGAAGAGAACTTGTCTTCAAAAATATTATCAACCTCTTTAGAGTCAGAGAAGGAAACATGGAAGATAAGTTTAGCCATAATTGCAGGTTACTTCTAAGCTTTCTAATATAGGTGAAGAAATCCTTTGGAATTAGTTGCAATCCTAAGTTTATAGTTGGCTTACATTTCCTAAGAGTACATTTAAGTGGCCTACCTGTTT
The DNA here is from genome assembly GCF_019279795.1 of Protopterus annectens. Classification (NCBI taxonomy): domain Eukaryota; kingdom Metazoa; phylum Chordata; order Ceratodontiformes; family Protopteridae; genus Protopterus; species Protopterus annectens. The sequence continues at coordinate 190,491,463 of NC_056730.1, forward strand.
TAAATTGCTTTTGTAATAACTAAGTGGATATTTTTAATGCTGTAGATCTGCCTAACTAGTACAGATGGCTCAAAGCGCCTGTCCATTACAGAGAAAAATTAATAGGTGTAGGCAGAACCCTCATTTGGGGAGCTATGCCATTTGTGATTGCCAATAAAATGATTGCATCTGTCTTTATACCTGGGAAAACTAATAAGTGCATATTTTACCTGAGTGGCATATTCTGTGAAAATTGCTTCTCATATTTAAAAATGTTTCACACGTGTTAGCTGATATAACCAGAAGCCCCATATAACCATTGTTTTTTCTTCCTTTGATTCACAACAAACATGCACATTTCCTATTTGTCTAGGCTCACAAATTCAATTTCTGTTTGAACCATATCATTTTTCTTCTTGTGAAACAAAAAACTTCATATTTTCTGTCATTTTAAGCTTTGCAGCAAAATAGGGTTGCCACCTTTCCAAATGCCCAAAGTGGGACATTTGTGCTACAAACATCAGATTTTGCAGGGCAAAACATACCCACAGCCAGTACAAAGGACAGAACTTCATTTTTTGCCTGAATAAAAGTCTATTCTTGTAGCATTTTAGTTCCTTATTCTGTTTCTTATAACATTTAGGTGTTTCAGATACAGAATAACTGTTTTATGCAACTATGACATAAAATATAGAAAATAATTTTGTCCTAAACTCTCAGGACATTTGCCACTTTTCTCACATTTTTTGCAGGATACAACTGCCCAAAAAGGGACTGTCCCTCACAAAGTGGGACAGGTGGTAACCCTACAGCAAAAACATGTATTTAACTTCTGAAACACATGCACATTTGAGATTTTACTGTCTGCTTCCCCAAATGGCTAGTACTCCATTCAGTATTTATATATGGCAGTCTGTCTTGGTGTCTTACCCTGAAATGCTCATAAAAAAATTGTGTAGCAGCAAAGACATATTGTCACATCAAGTGAGGGTTCAAATTCAGACCAAAATGGCCTTTTAAAATTGAACAGGCATTAACTGTTTTAGAATAGCCACACTTAAACAGGTATAGTTTCAGTTATTATCAGAGTAAGAAAATACAAAAGCTGTCGGAAACATAAATATATAATGCTGTGACTCCAGATTTTAAAATATTGCATACTTTTGCATAACTCTCTGTTGGTACACAGTTTACATATCTTTTAATATTCATGTTACACGTGAGTCTGTAATTCCGATAAATTATTGTTCCTATAATATCAGTTATCTAAGTTAGCATTATGTATGTTCAGCTTAGAGATATATAATTCCAATGTAATTGTGGTATACCTTCCATATACTACACTGTTATACAGTGCAGTCACTACATATATAATGTACCTTGAAAATACCTATATTACAATTGCGAAAGGTATTAAACTTTTTTTTATTGTAGCTGTGATAGTTCACGTTAGTTTGTTACACATATATTGTTGCCGGTGAGTAAAGCAGGCCTTTTTGGTGCAAGTGGCATATGCTTAAATTATAACACGATACTATGGCAGCCATTCTCCACTTCTTCCGTGTCATCCATATAATTTTGCACATCAACTCCTTGTTGTCAGAATGATGTTTAACTGCTGTGACTACATATAAACACTAACTGCAGAGTCTATCGTGTACCAACAACAATAAATGGATATTCTTTCTTTACCAATAAAAATGTGAGGTGTTGCTAACCATATAGTTATATTTTGACTATATGCTATATTAATTACAACAAAGGTTGTGACATTAAATGCTTGTACAGTGTGTGCATAATCTACTATACTACAATACAGTGGCATCAACTTGCGCTGACTATACAATTTATTAACAGAATGTATATAGTACATGTATCTGCCAATGCCTTGTGGGTAATATACAAACTGTAGCTGAACACATCTCTACTACACCTCTGTTGCCATTTGAAGTCCAAGTGGATGCATGAATTGCAATATCTTTACTTTGAACACTCTGACAAAATAACGAGTTATAAAGGCAAAAAAGGGACCCAAGTAACACACAGAATGCTAATTCCAGTTTTTATACAGTTGCTAGTAAAACAGAGATAGTATAGCAATATGATTATACAAAATTTCGTTTACATCATCTTCTAATAAATGTGGATCCCTATTAGCTATACAAACATCTTACCCATACCCAATAATAAAAAATACTTTATTGCTGCCTAGAACATATAATAATGTGTAATATTGCATCTACAAGTGGTTGCTACACTGTCTGCTAAACATAATGCATCTTAAACGTGCTTTATATTCATTGTTTACACTACTGCTGTCAGTACATTATTTTTATTAAACAAAAAACATCTTTATTAAATTGTCACTTATGATATAAACAATCCTACAGTTATATACATGAAAACAAACCATATTGACATAATTTTAGTTGAAAACATTATACATCACTTATGGTCTGTTTATTCACTGTCAAACGTTACATAGCTCATTCAAATGCTGACTTCTTTTAACATTCATTCCTCATCTGCATGTATTGTTCACACATTTTCCAGTTTTTCTATGTAATTTGCACCAACCTTTTTCTAAAGATCCCATTTTGAGTTGTTTTGTCTCTGTTATATATTCATTACTTCTAGTACAGTTGGTTTAGACTTTGATTTCCATTTCCTAGTAACTGCTTGTTTTGGAAACCACTGTGATTAGACTCAGCAAGATATTAGTATGTCTAAGTGTTTTCAATTCTGTACCATAACAAAAAACAAGTTCCTTAGTCATACCAATTCACTCACCCAGTATTTGCTCTGCAGGGAATTTTAAAAGTCTGCCAGCTAATTACACTCCCAGAAAATATGTTTGCAATTATCTCTTTCTTCCCCATCACACTTCCAAGATTTGCTATCTCACTGAGGAAATATTCTTCAGAGTCTACTTAGGGTATAAAAATGCCTATGTAAACATTTCCAAGCAAAAATCCTAAATCTTCTAGACTTTGTTGCATATTTGGGAGACATACACATATATCCCCCATTATATCTTTGTGAATTGCTTATCCAATCTCTCTTCCCAATCCTTTCCAACTTCCTCTGATTGATTCTTATAGTTATCATGCAATAGTTCATATTCCTTCCCTTTTTAACAGCAGCTTCTATTCTAGATTCTACTAAAAACTCTACCAGTGCTGGTCTTTCACTTGGGATCCAATGTTTCTTTCTCTTTGACTATACTCTGATATCAATCTTTTATAGGGATGGCAGTCAGCCTGCAGACCAAATAAATTCTTGGCCTCTTCTCATTCTATTACCTTTCCCCTCTCTTATTATTTGCTCCCAGTACCTTGGTTCTTTTACCACTTTTCTCCAATAAATTCTAGTTGCTTTTTGTCTATTGTCTGTATCCCTAATTATAGTCATCCATTTCAATAGAATCTCCTTTCTCCATTCACATGTTGGCTTAGTTCTTAGAATACTTTCTGCTACTTTATGAATATAATATTCGTTATGGCTATTTTTTTTCTCCTTAAGGATCTGTATCCAAAATCCCAGTTTTTCCTTGTTTCTTGAGTTTCCCTGTTTTTTCATCATCCCTTTGCACTTTGAATTATAGATTTCTGCTTGTGCTATGTATAGGAGCCTTAAATGTGTAACTCTGAAATACCCCTTCAAATTAGGAAATCCCAGACCTCCTTGATCTATTAGAAGAATCACCATATCCCATTTGACTCTTGCTGGCCTCCCCTTCCAGACAAAATCCTTCAGCTCTTTATTACTTGCTATCCAAACATTCTCTGGTTGATAAAAATATGCCTAGCCTGTGTTTAAAACTAAAGTGACTAAAACATTTTGACTGCTTGCATCTTACTATTCATATCAATAAAACAGAGCTTCCAATTTCTCAGTTTTTGTATTATCTTTTGTTTCATCTCTTCCCACATATCCTAAGCTACCACACCACAATCATTTTGAATCTATACTCCTAAGTACTTCATTATATCACGCCCTCATAAATATGAATATTGCTGAACCTTTTCATGTCTTGGGGTACATATTTTACAGCTATTGCCTTTGTTAGGTTCATTAATTTTGTATCCCAAAAAAACTTGAAACTGTCGTAGAATGTTCTACAACACTAAAATGTCTTTTTTCTGGTTTTGTCAAGTATAAAATAATATCATTTGCAAATAGAGCCAGCTTTTCTTGACTACCATGCCAGTTATATCCTTGAATTTCTGAGTCCCTTATTTTCTTTGCTGATGGTTCTAAATATAATGCAAATAACAAAGAGAAAGTGGACACCCTTGCCTGGTTCCTCTGTTCAAACAGAAATGATCAGAGAGGAACCTACCCACTTTAATTTTCACCTCCAATCCCTCATATATTCTCCTAATCAACTTTATAATTTTATCAGAGAATGCAAATGCTTCCTTTGCCCTGCTCATAACCTCCCAGCTTACTCTGTCAAATGTTTTCTCTGCATCAAAACCTACCAACAACAGTGGTGTTTCCTTATATTCTATTCTACAACCCTCTGGATTATCAATGTTCTGTTAATGTCGTCAAATGTTTGCTTCCTCTCCACAAAACCACATTGATCCATATCTATCAATTTTGGCTTTATCTTTGCCATTCTTTGAGCCATTATAGACATAAACACTTTACAGTCATAGTTTAGGGTTTAGGCCTGGATCTGATGGGTTTTTTAGCCGGTTTAGGTAGTGCAGCCACCACAGCTTTCTATCAGAAAGTTGGTGCTTCTCCTCCTCTTAAAATACTGTTAAATAAAACCTTCAAAGTCTTTATCATTTTTTTCTCTCCTAGCTTCTAAACTTCCACAAGAATGCCATCTATTCCTGTGGACTTTCCTGTGGAATGGTTATACATCACCATTTATCTCATCTCCTCCTATCCTAACTGTTACTAATTGAGCCTCATCTACCTCCAACCTTGGCACATTTAATTTTTCCATAAACATTTTCATCAGTACCTTTTCTTTATTTCCATATTTCTATGCTTTATAGAGAATTTCATACAGTTTTCTAAATATTTCTAGCACCTCTATGGGGTCCCTTGTTATCTTCGTTGTTGTAGGCTCCCTAAGCCTGGTGACAACCCTTTCTAGTTTCTGTTGCCTGAGTACTTGTGCTAAACGTTTTGTGCTCTTGAGTTATTATCAAATGTGATTGCTTAACAGTAATCTTATTAAACTAATGCCTATTATTGAGGTAAACTCTTACTTTCCATTTAGCATTCTGCAATTGTTCCTCTTCTTGTTCTGTGTGATTCTCCCTTTTCTGCAAACATTTAACCTTTGTCAGTTCCTCTAAATAATTCTTGTTACTTCCTAACCATATCTGTCTTTCTTTCATTTCTACCCTGTTTTTAAACTCCACTTTAATTTTATCACACTCCCTAGTTATATGTTCAGAAGAAATGTCTATCTATAATAACCTAAAATAATTTCCACTACCCATTCCTTAAATTTCACTGTTTACAACAGATAGATGGGAAAGTGCCAGTGTTTTATCTTTATTTAATTACCCTGCATTTTTATTTAGTTATTATTGGCACATGATCTGAAATAGTTATTGGATGTGTATCAAAACATTCAATTAAATGGACATGTTCCTTTGAAACATATTTTATGTCTGGTCTAGGCCAGGTTTTGTATCTTGAGGAATAATATGTAAATTCACTCCAAACTCCTACTATTAAATTTACATCTTCTATTCCAAATATTTTCATACATTTCTTCAAAAATCTATCCTCCTTTGTTATATTTTCCATTCTGGGCCCCACAGATAAATCTTCACTGCTGCAAATTGAATTTCAGTTCCCACCTATAAGTAATAGTCCTTGATGAAAACTGATTATTTCTGCCTAAATTGTCTTTAGCTCCATTATAGCAGTTTTAGGTGGAAATAAATACATGCCAGTATAATCCTCCTCCCTTGCTAGTAGCCCCTTAGTACTACAAATCTACCATTATTGCCTTTTTTATCCTCTTCTATCACTATTGGAGTTCCTCTTGTAATTAATATAAGTACCCCTGTTTTCCTTTGCCCCGGGTATTCTGCTGAATAACCATCCTGAAAACATTTCTTTATCAAATTCACATGCTCTGTTCTTTCCAAATGTGTCTCCTGTAACATAACTATTTGCACTCTACATTTTTAATATAGTTCACTACTCTTTCTTTTTTGTATATATCTGTGATACAATTTACATTTAAAGATGATATAGAAAGTGTCATTATGTTAAAAAGTTATTATTCTCACAATTTATGTGTAACAGCTTTTTATTAAGTATCTAGTTCCAGCTTTTATGTTACTTGCATAATCTAATGTTTGGTGGGTTAATCTTTTATACAGTTGGTTTAATGTCATATCAATTTAAGCCTATGTTACATCTTACAAAACTTTTTGTTTTATTGAAAGCCCTCAAGCAAAAAAAATACAATACACCCCTAAAACCTATTAACTTAATTCTAACACACAGAACTATGTACATCTTCAAATATTGAAGTTTTATCCTCTTAATAGGAACAATTGTCCCAGACTGAGAGCCACACTCACAGGCTTGAGATAACCTAAAAAAGAGTTATGCATGCTAATATGCATGGTACAGCCTGTGCTTCTACTAAGTGCTGTTTGGTTTTGTCTTACTTTTATTACTCTCCCAGACTGGGAAAACACTTGAATGCTTTCAGAAAACATTATCTTCTAGCCATTGAAAGAAATAAGTTTACTCTTGTTATTGCTCTTTGCCAGATTGTCTCCATAAAGACATGAGAACCAGATACAGAGTTGCTTCTACAAGCATTCATGTATTTGCTAGACAATGTTCTTTTTTATTTAGTTGCTTTCTCTTAAAACGTCTTAATAGAGCAAGCGAAGGGCCTTAATCTAGTCATTCCCCTATGCGAGAGTGAAAAAAGCACATCAGTTTTTCTTGAACCCCGATCTTTTGACCAGACTTTTCTTCTTTTTTTAAACTGCAGTACCTACATTTCTTAAAACTAAACAAAGAGAAAGAAGGAAGAAGGAAAGAAAAACAGGGGCAGCTGTTTACTTTCGCATCCCCATTACACTTGAAAATAACTGAGAAAACTTTATAGCATGCAGATTATATCATACATTATAAAAACACTACTATTAGGAACAAAAGTGTATTTGCAGTTAACTCTTTCCTTCCTCTTCCCTCCTCCAACATGTTCTTCCAAACATTAATGGCATGACGTTGGACATATGCTTTATAGTCCCCTACAAGTATAACAAAGTCAAAAAAGTCTATTTCCAGGTTTTCATGTTCTGTCATATTTCACAAATATAATTAATTCTTTGTAATCCAACATTTGTTTGTCAATTTCAGAGTTGCTAGTTTTATTCCTGTTGATTTTCATCTCCCAATTCCAGTCTCTGTTTCATTTCCAATGTACTCCTGGTTCTTCTAGTCAACTCTTGTACTTTTTTCTGTCTCTCAAGCATTTTCTGTTGAAACATTGGAAAAGGTTTCACTAGTACAGTTTCTCTATGGTATTTATTACCAGAGGAACAAAAAGCAAAATCTCCTTCTAACTCACTTTTTACTGGACACACTTTTTTTTATTTCCTCCTTAGAATGCACTGCATCAAAAATATTTTTTCCATCTAGGAAAGAATATTGTCAAAATATCTGGGTACAGCAGATTGAATCTCATGCCTGCTTCTCGACATTCCCTGTTTAGTAGAATACATTTACTCCTCTTCTGCATGGTGTATAGTGAGTGATCATTTTCCAAAAACACTCTAGTGTCTTCCACTTTTAGCACTTTGTCCTTCTGTCACAGTTTTGTCAGAATCAACTCCTTCTGCTGGTAGGATTGCTTCTTTACTATTAAAAGTCTAGGTTGCTTTCTCATTGACAGATTTGGAGCATACGCATGATGTTCCCTTTCAAGTAACAATTCCTGCTGAGAAATACCAGTCCAGTTGCATACAATTAACACAGTCTGTTGCTTCTAGCATCTCTTGTACAGCAGATAATCTCAGATTTTAATTATGTGCTTTGTCCTCTAATTCTATTATTTTTTGAAACATCTCTACTTGAACAATCTCATATTCAGCCAGCTTTTTCTTTGTTTCAGTCTCTGTTTTTTGCAGTTTTATCACCTCATCTGAATATCATTTTAATCTTCTTCCATTTTTTCCAGCCTTTTGTTATTTGAGTCGATATACTCCTTCAATGTTTCAGTTATTTTAATCACCTTTGAGTACCCCTGACTTATTTTTTCCTCTAGGTTACTAGAAGTCATGTCTTGCACCAAAGCTGGATCTTGCATTCCTTTTTGCTGAACAGCTGCAGAATTCTTCCCAGTCAGTGTTTTTTTCTTACCTTTTGTGATTGATTTTCTTTCAGGTTCTCTGAGTTTCTATTTTGCTAGCATCCAGGCAGTGCACTTACTCTCCAGTTACTGAACTTTAGCCAAAAATATGAGTTTACTGGTTCTCTCTTCTGAGTTTCTGTTTTAACACTGGGAGAGCTGAAATTAAGCTGTTACTCAGTGTACAGCCATCTTGGAAGTCTCACTGCTGTCAATACATTGTAGAGCATATGTATACTGTTATATAATGCAATCATATATACTTTTCTAAAAACATGCAACAAGTACTCATGAGACTTTGGAAAATTGTTAACCATAACTGTGAATGGTATTTTCTAAGTTCCTTACCTAGCATTCAATTGTAACTCCTGTCAAACTTACCAGAGCTACACCAATAGCCCATAAACAATTTTTCAACTCCTCCAAGACCAAAACTATGTTTTTGAGCTCCACAGAACTTTCTCCTAGCATCTAACTCTTTAGCTATCTTTGACTTACCCAACCATGCTGTATAAATAACTCTAAGCTTCCATTTCCACATAGAGTGACAGCACAAATAAACATCATCCTCATCTGGACCAAAAATATCTCTCATTTTCTATCGAAATCAGCCAGAGCAGTCATTGGCAAGGGAATTATTCTCTCTCATCCAAAACATGGGCAACCATTTTTGTATTTGTCTCTAAGAGCAACACCACCACACTCAATCTCCAACAGCATTTGCTGATTCATTACAAACTAAACTCTCTATAAGCATCACTGTATCACCCTAGAAAAGGCCAAATGTCTACCTAAAATGAAAGACATAACTGACTGGTAGGATCCCAACTCTATAAATTACTCCCTTTCCAGACATCTACTCCACTTGCAGTTATACTTCACGAAAAAAAAAACTCCTCGTACAGCCTGAGACACTACTCACCCAAGAACCAAACTCCACAGCACAGTAAATGCATTCTCCTCTCAGGCACCAACTCTTTGGCAATCTCTCTCCATTGACCTAAGGCAAAACAACTCTTACTCCATATTCAGACTGCATCACAAAAAGCACCTCTTCATCCAAGCCAAACACTCCTACTTCAACACAGGACATATCAACTAACACACAATCCCTATCTCCTTCCAACTTTTCTTCTCCTCTGACAAAATAATTGAAGGTAGATCCACTTCAGAAATAAATATATATTGTGCATTACACTCTTCTCGTTTACTAGAATGTACACATACAATCTAAACTAATTGGTTATTGCTTTTATTTCTGCCATTTTTGTTTGTGAAATGCTGGCTGAGCCTGAGATTGGTCAGTACTGATCAGTTGATTATCCCGGTAATATACAGTATGTGTGCACGTGCGTGTCTGTGTGTGTGTGTGTGTGTGTGTGTGTGTGTGTGTGTGTGTGTGTGTGCGTGTGTGTGTGTGTGTGTGTGTGTGTGTGTGTGTGTGTGTGTGTGTGTGTGTGTGTGTGTGTGTGTGTGTGTGTGTGTGTGTGTGTGTGTGTGTGTGTGTGTGTGTGTGTGTGTGTGCATATATATATATATATATAGGTTCAATTTGGAATCTCAAAATAGTGAAATGTCAGATTTCAGTATCTCAAGACCAAAGTGTCGAATGTGCAGTTGCACGAAACTGCAGAATATCGAACCCAGAAATACTGAACCCACCTTAGTGATGGCACATTAGATAAGTGTAATGTTTTTTAAGGGTCTTGGGGAGGGTTTGTGTGTATGTGAGTGTGTTGGGTAGCTTTAGGTGTGGGTTAGGGTAGGTAGGTGGGTAGGTAAGAGTGTGTGTGAGTGTGTAAATGTTGAGAGTGGTGGTGTTTGTATGTATGTGATGTGTTTGTGCAAGGGGGTGTAGAATGTGTGGTGGTGGGTTTTCTGTCTTTTGATTTTTAGTGCAACCTCGGAGTTAGTATACTATAGTTAAAGCTACCTACATCTTCCTCCTTTACCTCCACGGGTGGCCGTGGTGGTGCAGTGGTTAGCATTGCTGCCTCACAGCAAGAGGTTCTCTGGTTCGATCCTCGGCTGGGGTACCTTCTGTGCAGAGTCTGCATGTCCTCCCTGTAGTCGTGTGGGTTTCCTCCAGGTGCTTCAGTTTCCTCCCACATCCCAAAGACATGCTGTAGGTGGATTGGACACTCTAAATCGGCCCTAGGTGTGAGTTTGTGCATGCATGTGTGCCTTCTGTGGAAGGTTGGGTGCTGGGCTGGCAACTCAACACCATAAAACTCCACTGCCAATCTTGAGCAGACAGGTGATCCGCTGTGGCAACCCCTAACTAGGGAAAGCCGAAAGAAGATGATGTGACACATGGACATAGCCAGTGGCACATAAGATACACAGAGTGTGTTTGAATTGAGTTACAGTTTCCTAAATTCTAATATTTATTGGTAGATTGCTCCAGACTGGTGACCCAGGTTTTGAGAAGTTTTTTTTTTTATTTTTTTCCTCCAGTGGGGGTTTTACATATAGGTCTAATAAAGGTTAAAGCATCATTGGGGTCATGCCTTGTTGTGGTTGTACTGCTAGTTTTCAAGAAGAAAAGTACTTAAAGTTGAGAATTTTATACATCTGTACATTGACAAGGAATGTACCCTGATGTATTGTCAGCCAGTTTAAGGATGAATACAAATGACAATGACAAGTCCGATTGTCTGTAGCATAAAAACTAAACAGGTTTTCTTGGTGGTGATCTGTAACTTTTGTATATTGTAGCTAGTGCAGAGACTATTGGAAGGGTGTTACCTTGGTTATTTGTAATAAGCAGTGGGGGGAGTTGTGAGAGGATTTGAGGGGTGCCAAAGATCACAAGGTTACATTTAGAGGTGTTTATTAGCAGTTTGTTGTTGTTTTCCCAAGTGTAAAGGATAATGAATCTGTTCAGAAGTTCATTTTTTAGTGAAATAGGGTCTCTACTTGATGCTAAGAAAATAGATCATTGGCATACATGATTATCGTTTTGTTAGGCAATTCTGTAGTTGTCATTGCTAAAAGGAGAGAAGAGCATTAGGACCTAATACAGAAATTTGAGAGATCTCTGTGTTTAATGTTCTTGATGGAGAAAGGTTATTGTTTATGAAAATGTGACAAGTTTAGTTAGTGATATAGCTGATGTGCCATTGTAGGGTTTAGTTTTCCAAATTTATTTACCATATCTCCAAAAATGGCAGAACTGACACCCAACACTTCGGGTACATAACCTGTCAGTGTTGCCTCCACAAACCCTGCCCCACCTGCTCAACTTTGTCAGGTAACTCTGCTCCAGCTGCTAGTGCAGTGGTACCCTCCAGGAGCAGTACCCATGGAGATGTTGGTTTTGTCACATGGCAGGAGCTGACAGGCCTGGTGGAGGATATCATGGAGAGAGGCCTCGGTGCATGTATCGGCAGGGTTGAAAAGGTCCTGCATCAGATTGCAAAGATTATGCCACATCTAGAACTGACCCAGGGAGCTGCTTCAGGAGAGTTATGACAGTTCTGAGGGTGAAGACTAGATTCAGTGTTTTCAACCTGGACATGGTGTCCTTCAGCCTTTTGTCTTCATCACCATCTGTCCCTGTCTTGTATGTACTAAAGTTCTGCAGATGCTTCATAACATACCCTACCAACCTGGCCCTCTCATTCCTAAGCTCCTTTCCCAACATCCCTTCCTCCCAAAAAAAATTGCCCCCCTGTTCCACCAAAAAATAAGCCACCTACATTGCTTTCTACTTCATCCATGTGTCATCTTGACACACTTAATTTTGTCCAATTGGCCTTACAACATTAATCTGTTGTTGTCACCCATCACTGGTGAGGTAACTATCAAAAGTCATGAAATTGTGTAAAGAATTGTGCACTTATGTTATGAAGAAGTAGATAGCCATGGTGCTCTCACACCACCCTTTTGCATATTCCTGTATTCTTTCTCTTCTGTCCTTCTCACTGCTTGTCAACCCCATTTTCACCACTGTCCTATCCAACTCTTTTTCACACATTTAATCTGGTCAAAAAGTAGATTCACAAACAACACACATTTGTGACATTTCATGTTACAGTCATATAGTTAACACCAAACATCTGTATTTCTCTCCATATACAACATTTTATTTGCATACCATTTGAAGAGTGCAGTATGACATCCTTTGCCAAAACATTGCAGCAACAACAGGGGAAAGCTATTAAGCCAACCTTATCCTGCTTATGTCTTCATGTTTGTGACACTCTCTTTCCCTTATTTCTCCCTAGGGCATGCCAGATTAATGATGATTTAATAAGTAAGAGTAACACACCATAGAGATGTTCCTACATGTCCCATAAATCATATTGTTATTCCTTTCTGCATCTGTCTTTTATCTGTCTCTGTTCATCCTTTCTGCTTCAGTAAGTTGTCACTGTGCTTCAGTTGTGTCATTTAAATGTTGGGAAGTAGCAATCACTTTGCAGTATGATGAGATAATGCCCAAATGTATAGATAGATTTTTGACTACTTTCAAGGGTTCTAATCCAGCCAGTAGCTAAGTCTTAATGACTGCTTTTGTATACTATTTCATGTTTTCCTGTTGGCAAAACATTGTTATGATCCATCTTTATCCTTCGTCTTTTGGGTTCAACACTGGCAGGTTGTCCCTTCCTCCATCTCACTCTTTTGATGTACCTTCTCCCTTCTGCATCATTATTCTTCCACCCTGCATTGTTCAATGTCAGGTGCTGGGAAACAAATGCAAATAAGACTAAATGCAAGTACAGAGCTTATGGTATCTTGTGATTTATTGCCTTCAGCTACATTACTCTGTTGTGCTTTGTGCTGCTGTGCTTAACTATGTATATTAATTTAAATGCACTTTTCAACAACCTAAAGAGTTGAATTGACAGATTATAGAAGTGATTAGGATAATGAAGATAAATACATACATTTGCATTTGCTAAAATTTGCTGTCAAATGTGAACTGTCAAAAGTATGGCTTCTCGGCTCCATGTATAACAACAAATTGATCTTAAAGTCACGCTGTAAAACAACATCCTCTCTTTATTGGAGAATTTTTAATTGGAAATTTATACACAGAACATTTCTAAATCCAGACAATATTGAACTAATCTACAAAACAAAGAAAAGTCAATGTTGGAGATGTAATTGTAATACAGAAGCAGATTGGGCTCACATGCTTTTAAAATGCAATTTGGTTACATCCTTTTGGAAAGAATTTATAAAATGTTCCCAGGCACTATGAACTGATAAATGTTGTGCTAGGCTGGCAACTCAACACTGTAAAACTCCACTGCCAATCATGAGCGGACAGATGATCCACTGTGCCGACCCCTAACCGGGAAAAGCCGAAAGAAGAAGAAGATCTGATTCATTCATATTATTCACTTCTCCAGTACCAGAAGCTGTCCACAGATCACAGTTGCCTCTTCTTTGGTCAATCTTGTCACTAGCTAGAAAAATAATAACAAAAAATTGGAAATGTAAAACTGCATTTTCTTTTAATGATTCCATTAATTTAGCTAAACGTGTCTGCAAGAAAGAACTCTCAACTTTAACTATAAGGTCACCAAATACTACTCACCTGAAAAAATGTTGGCAACAATTATATGATTTACTACAAAAGTGCTGATGGCTTCTATTAATTTTTCTACAGTTGTGGATTATTGTAAAGAGTTATCTTTCTTTTTTGTTGCTGTTCATTTATTTGTAATTATATCATAATTTTCAAGCTTGCAAATTCAATAAAAATAATAATAAAAAAACACAAAAAAAGTATGGTTTCTCTTTTTTATTTCTCCAAGTCTTTTTGGTTTCTAATACCATGAAAGGAATGGACCCCATTTAACAATTACAGTCAACAATTAAAGTTCATGAAATTAGTATTGTTTCAGTCTTTGATGTCAGCCAGAAATACTCTTCGTAGCACCCACAATGTGCCCAGTAATGACTCCTTCTGCAATTCGTATGGGGTTGCATGTATTGGTAACATATCTAAATACAATTGTAGATTCTTTTTTATAAGACCCATTGCTCCAACTACTATTGGACCTATCTGGGTATCTTTCTTCCACATTGCTCTCATTTCTGCCTGCAAATCCTGATTTTTTTTTACTTTTGTCTCTCTGTATGCAAGACACTGTAGTCACTGGGTGTGGTGATTTCAATGACCAATGCTACTTTTGTCTTCTTTTTATGAATCACTATAGCTGGTTTTCTAACATCTGTCTTTTGACCTGTTAGTAATGGGTGATCCCATGTGATGTAGAATTCATAATTTTCTATGATGCTTTGCGGCTCATTTTTCCAGTGTTTTTCAGCCACTTCAGTGCCATAATCTTTGCACAGTCCCCAGTGCAACAGTCTTGCCACATTATTATGTCTTTCAGTATACTGTCCTTCTGCCATTAATATGTCACAGCCAGCAACAAGGTGTGCAACTGTTTCCAATTCTGTTTTACAAAACCTACATTTGTTTGTTTCTCCCACATGTTCAATGGACTTTGTAAACCAATGTGTACATAGCCCACTATCTTGTGCCGCCAATATTGACCTTTCATCTCTTGGTTTGAATTTACCTCTCCTTAACCATTCCTGCATTCGATCCTGATCAACATGAGGTACCTCCAGAAGTTTTCTATACTTGCAACTTTATGCATTTTCCACATTTCTTGCCTTCTCATCTGGTCCTTCACCTTATATCCTTTCTTTTGTTTTTTGGCACATTCAGTTGCTACCTGATTTTTATCTACTTCTAGTTTTATTTACATTCCTGCTTGATGCCGATATGCTTCTGCTAGACTAAGCAGAGAAGTCATTTTAGATTGATTCTCCTTATGCTTCAAAACTTTCAATAAGTTTGGGTCCTATGAGGTCAGCAGATATGCGTGTATTGTCACGATTGCAGATCTATACATGTAAACAATTTCAAGGAGGCCCAGCCCTCCTTCGGAACATGGAATATATAATCTGGGTATGCACTGAGTTTTATAAATCCTTTGGTGAGCATGAAGCATCCTTCTTGCTTTCCTTTCTAATCTACCCAACATGTTTTGGGGCAACTCAATCACTCCAAAACTGTAAGTTAAGACAGGAAGAGTAAATTGGTTTAGAGCTTGAATTTTGTTCCTATATGTCAATGCTGTTTTCAGGATTAATTTAAGTCTTCTAAAGTATTCCTTACTAAGTTTTGTTTGTATTTATTCATGTTTTATTGTTGATGCTTCATCACTTCACAAATATTTATAGACTCCCTCTTGCTCACGTTGTTTTATATCACATTTTTGTCCCAGACTGATGTTTTCCTGCTTTAAAGGTTGCTTTTGCACATTTATCAAGACCAAATTACATTCTTATAGGTTCATAGGTTCATAGGTTCATACTAGGCTATCTGCCCAAGGGCATTTATAAGCCTAGCCCATAGTTATGTGGCTTTCGCCACCCCTTTAGTTTGAATAAAAACTATGCCTATCATTTTGCTGTGCCTCTGTCAAGCAGTGACGCTGAAGTAATCCCTGGGGTATATCTGCAATCTCCCATCCATTGGTCAAGATTCCTCTTGAACAAGACCAGAGAGGTGCTCTGCCTCACATGTACCGGGATTTTGTTCCACAGCA
Organism: Protopterus annectens; assembly: GCF_019279795.1. Lineage (NCBI taxonomy): Eukaryota > Metazoa > Chordata > Ceratodontiformes > Protopteridae > Protopterus > Protopterus annectens. The sequence goes on from NC_056730.1 coordinate 190,507,381, forward strand.
TAGGGAGTCTCTGGGTGATGAATCTGTCCCTCCAGCACTCTATTTATAACCGTGTCAAGGTTTAAGTCTCCGCCCTTGTGGTTCTGAGGGATCTAGATTTTTGAGGTGAAGCATATTCATCAAATCTGGGTTTGACATGGCCTTATATGTCAGGCACAGGTCACCTCTGAGCAAGCGGTATGAGACTGAATAGAGCTGGAGTTCTTTCAGTCGGGCAGCATAAGACATATTTTGAGACCCTTTATCCTTTTGGTGAGGAACTTTTGGGGCCTTTCAAGCTGCAGCAGGTGTCTGGTCAGATACATTCCGAACGGGCATTGTACTCAATCATAGGTCTAATAAGTGATGAGTACAGGGGACGATGACCTCCCTTGATCTAGATGTGAATCCCTTCATGATCAGGTGGGTGATATAGAAGGTTTTCCTAACTACTTTAGCAACATGAGTGTCAAACGGCTACTGTCAACCTGGGTCCCCAGATCTCTGATGACTTTTTCTGTGCTCAGTGGATTGCCACCTATATGGTAGCTAGGGGTAGCCTTGTTTTTCCCAAAGGGTATGACTATGCATTTTTTAACTTCAGGCCATGGCTCTGGCACCAGTTATCCATTTCTGTGAGGCCCTTCTGGAGGATATCTGTGTCGGATGTGACTATGGAGTTTGCAGTCATCTGCAAACTTTGTCAGCCATAACCCTCCTGTGTTTGCTTGTACTTCAGAAAAGTAGATGCCGAACAAGAGTGGACCCAGGACTGAGCCCTGTGGGACACCACTTGTGACAGGCTTTGAGTCTGACATGGCTCCAGCAACTCTGACCCTGTGGGTTCTGTCACTTAGCCAGTTTGCAACCCATCTTGTGATGTATGGGTTTACATTCAAGCTGATGAGTTTTTCGATGATACCTGAGTGGGGTATTGTGTCAAGGCCTTTGCCAGGTCGAGGTAGGCTGTATGGACTGCCTTTCCTCATCAATGGCCTTGGTGACTGTCTCAAAAGAAAAGTCAACCAAGTTTAAGAGGCAGGATCTGCCTTTGACAAAGCCAAACTGAGTTGGATCCAAAGTCTGCAAGTTCCCTATGTCTTTATTTATGAGTTCCATTATGATCCTCTCCATGGCTTTGCAGATAAGGCTTGTCAAGCTAATGGGGTAATTTCCAGGGTCTGTGGAGGCACCGCCCTTATGAAGTGGGACCACAGTGCGCCACTCCTTGGTAACGTATCCTGAGGTGAGGCTAAGATTAAACAGCTGTCCTAACTGTGGGTTTAATTCCTCATTGAGTTCATGAAGCACACAGCCGGGACACCATCCGTCCCATGGATGCTGTGTTTTTGCCTTAGTGAGGGCAGTTCTCACCTGGGCGTTGGAGATGTTTGGGGGCTACAATCCTCTGGAATAGATATCTCTCCTTTTGGGGAGGGGAGAAGTTTGCACTGAACCTGTCAGCCAGTATGTTGGCAATGTGTGTAGGTTCAGTAATTTTCACATCATTTTGAACTAATTCTGAGCATATCTGGGAGTTTCCTCCTAGGTTTCTAACATAGCTAAAGAAGGCCTTATGATTCTCTTTAGAGTCCTTGGCGATTTTTCTCTCAAAATTTGCCTTGGATGATTTTATGAGAGCTCTTAGTTTTTACTTATAATGATCAAAGGTGTCTTACCTTTCAAGGATTTTGCTCTATCTTGTAGTAGCTTCCTCCTTTTGTTGTAGAGCTTGTTTATGGCTGGGGTCCACCAGACTGGACGCTTGCCTTTGGTACAGAGAGTCTTAGTTTTGTTTGGGATTGCCTGATCCATGCAGTCCTGTAGGTGCTGGTAGAAGGCATTTGTAAGTGATTCAGCGGTTTGAGTAATGTTTACCACTGGCTCAGGGGCCTTAAAGGAGACCACACTAGTTTTAGAAGTGTGAAATCGCTTTTGAGAAGTTTTCACTGTGGTCTTTTTGTCAGGTGGGGGCGGGATGAGGACCTCCAGCGAGATTAGTTTATGAGCTGATCTCACCAGTGAGGGGTAGTTGAACATTTTGATCTCATGTTCGTGATGATGAGATCAAGTATGTTTTCTCCTCTTGTGGGGATGGTGACTAGTTGTTCCATGGCATTTGAGTTTATGAACTCCAGGAATCTTTGGGTTAGAGTGTTCGGGCTTGAGTAGTGTTCCCAGTCTATATTAGGGTAGTTAAAGTCACCTAGTATGATGGTGTTTGGAGATACATTTATCCCTCCAATGTTTTCAGGAAGGCCATGTGAGGTTCCTGAGTTTGAGAGGGTGGCCTGTAACATGCTACAAATTGCAGAGCAGTCTTGCCTATGGTTAATTGCACCTGGATGGTCTCCGATGCATCATGTTGCCACCAACCTTGAGGTGTGGGTGTCCTTTATGAATATGGACACCCCTCCTTTCTTGGTGTTGTCCGGATTTTGGGGCGGAACGCATGATATGAGGTGAAACCTGTTAGTGCTGGGGTGCTCTCAGGAGCCTTGAACCAGGTTTCTGTCACAGCACAGACATCGATGTTCTCCATATTGAGAAGGGCCTCGCATCTTGAGATTGAGACTTCTGGCATTGAGCAGCATTACCCTTAGTTTTTTTCCTTTTTGGTGTTCTAGGGTGGTAGGTTTAGAATTTGAGCCTTGCCTAAAAAGGCACTATGGGGTGGCAAGAGCCTTTGCCAATATCCGAAGCCCAGGGTGACAGGTGCAAGCCGTCCCTTGTGAAGCAGCGTGGCTTGTCCAGCATGTCATCCCAGGCAGACAGACATTGATCCCCTTTGAATGACACCAGAATTTAAGCCAATTATTAAAGCTGATCATCTTATCACTGTATTGTGGCATCATTCTTGGTGAAGGTAGGATACTGCTCAAGGTCAGGGTCATACGTGCCTGGGCTACATAATCAGAGAGCTCCTCGATGTCCCTTTTCATGTAGTCCAGCCTCAGGTCGTTGACACCAGCGTGGACAATGACTGAGTCGCACTTGTACCTGCTGTTGAGAGACCTGAGTGCTTGCGTTATGTGGCGGATTCTAGCCTGACAGGCAGCTTACTGTGACCTTCTCTTTACTCAGTCTGAGCGGGACGTCAGTGTGTCTGACTATGGAATCACCAATGACAAGTGTGTCTGGCATTTTGTTTGGCCTTAAGGGCTGTGACTGTTTGACACTCTGACTGTGTGGTCTATGTGTTGCATGTGTTGGGTCGTGAGGTGGTAGTTGTTTGGGTGTCTGCTTTGGTGGCCTCTGCTGTTTTGGTAAATTTTTGATCAGAGCCTCCGAGTATGTCTTTGTGTGAGTATGTGTATGATTTGAAGTTGTGATGGTACCATGTGTGACTGGGTATGTATTGTGTGTGGTTACCTTCTCCTCCTGTCTGGTCTTGCCAGTCCTATGTTGAGAGAGCTCAGCCTCCAGTTTGGCCATATAGTTGCATCTCTCGCATGTATTTGTGTTTTGTGGGAGAAGGAGAGGATTGTCTGTGTACATGAGGCAGTTGTAACATTGCCTCAATATTCCCAGGTTCACCAGTTGAGCTGGAGAGGACACTAGCAACTGATCCCTCGACATACTAGAAGTAGTAGATAAAGAGACTTTCAAAGGACTAAGTGGGTTTTAGGCTGGTGGGGTACTATCTATAATAAGAGTGCTTTATCAAGGTGCAAGTACTGTAGGAGTAAGTGCTAGGCTTTACAGATAGAGAATAGTCTACTTGGGAATCAAGTAGAGATGAACTTTTCAGTTATAGGATATGCTGGTTAGATCAGCAGTACAGCTCGAGGAAGGTAGTTTTAAGGGAAAATTGGAAGAGTGGAATTTAGATGGCCCAAATAGTTTAACCTTGTTTATATCATCTGAAAAAAATTTGACAACTTGCAGTTATACTTTCAGTTCCTCATCTGATGAGCTATACAGTTTTAAATCCTCAACAAAGAGAATATGAGAAGTCTTTACACTTTGATGTTTTCTAGAAGCCAAATTATAGCCATGGCCTAAGTTAAGTAGGCAGCTTAATGGGTTAAGGGCAAGACAGAATAACAGCAGGGACAGAGACTCACCCTGTAATATCCCCATTTAATTTTTATCCCTGGAATAATAATTTGTCCTTTATCAAGGCTTAATTGCAAAATGGTCTGCCACTGTTTCAGGTCAGTGTAATGTAGTCAATCAGTGCTGGGTGTATGTTATACATTTTTAAGCACTCTTTTATTCATGAATGTGGGATACTATCAAATGCTTTTTTTATAGTCAATCCATGAAATACTTAGATTTGTTCCCTTTTTACAGTTCTCCACTATGACTTTAACAACAAATGATCCTTTGTTCCATATGGCTTTCTTTTATTGCCCTTTTGTTTTACTGTCATAAGTGAGTTTTCTTCTAAATGACTATAAACTCTGTCGGCATCAGTTCCAGTATATAGTTTATACGTTGTCAGAAGACATTTTTAGAGTAGCTTGTAGGTTCACTCTTAAGTAGGAGCATTGTTTTTCCTGTTGTTAGGTGGGTGTCTGTTCAGGGTGCGCATATAAATAGTTCTTACTCTTGGCTAAATTTTCTTGCAAAGATGTTAATACTTTTAACCAGAAGTTAGGTACTGCATCTGGGCCTGGGGTTCTACAATTAGAGGCTTTTCTTAACTTTGTTTCAGTCTCTCTGGCTGTTACTTCATCCCATTTCATATCGTGTACCTTTAAACTTCTCATTCTTTCTTTTACTTCTTCTATCCATTTAGCATCTTTGTCATGTTCTACAGGATCTTCATAAGTATTGCTCCAAAATGTATCTATTTCTTCTTTTTTGGTGGTCTTTCATTTCCTTTTACCTTGTTTCCCAATTCTCTGTAAAACTTTTATTGGGGTCATCAATAAATTGCTTATTTTGTACTTTTCCTTTATATTTATCTGCCTATCTTCTAAGGTTTTCCACCTGTGCTGAGATTTATAGCTTGTTATTTGTGATAGTGCATGATAGATCCTGGTCTGTTCTAATACTGAGCATTGCTTTTATTACGTCTATCTTTCTTAGTATTTGGTTGATCTGTTCCATCTTCTACATTCTTCTAACAGTGACACAGCTTGTCTTAATTGCTTTATAGTTTTCTCCATTCAATACTTCCATGATGGTATTCAATTTCTCCCCTTCCTTTCCCTCACTACCCTGTGTTCTTGTGGTAGAACTTTATCAATTATTAATTTAGCTGCACAGTAATATATCCTGTTTACTTCTGTTATATTGCACGGATCTCTATGGCATCTGTATTTTTTTTATTTCTCCAAATCTTGGGTCTCTAATACCATGACATGAATGGACCCCATTCCTAAGTCAAAGTACGATTAAAGTTCATGAAAATAGTATCGTTTCACTCTTTGTCAGCCAAAAGTATTCTTTGCAGCACCTGCAGTGTACCTAGTAATGACTCCTTCTGCAATTCGTACAGGGTTACATGTATTGGTAGCATATCTAAATAGGATTGTAGAATCTTTTTTATAAGACCCATTGCTCATACTACTTTTGGAACTGTCTGGGTATCTTTCTTCCACATTGCTCTCATTTCTGCTTGCAAATCCTGATATTTTATGACTTTATTTCTGTTCGCAGGACACTGTAGTCACTGGGTGTGGCAAATTCAATGATCAATGCTACTTTTGTCTTCTTTTCTTGGACCACTATATCTGGTTTTCTAGCATCTATCTTTTGAACTGCTGGCAATGGATGATCCCATGTGATGTAGATTTCTCTTGCAGAGCTCTAAAGGTTTGAATCCAGATGGATGAAAAAATGTTTCTTAATCTTTTGTCTTACTCCTGTGGCTTTAAATGTTGATTACACCTTCCCTTAGAACATCATTATCCTGCTTCTACATTAATGTACCGGTTCCCTATTGTGAAGCCTCTGTTATGCTGATCTTTGTGCAAAAGTTGGCATACAGCAACATAAAGTAATACTAATTCTGATCAGAAATGAAACACTTCAGGATATGATTACACATGCACTATTACTTTGCCATCAGCAGTGCAATTCAGCTTGGCAGTGCTGTACTCAAAGAGCAATAAAAAATGAAAATCAGATAATTATTGTTTTAGAGTGATAGCATTTCTATGCCTGTAGTAATTTTTGTCAACAGGTGATCTTGATTTCAGACTGATGTTGACTCAAGTTGTTTAATCCATGTCTGCTCTACAGTCTTTGTACTTGTAACTATGTTACAAGTTTGGTTAACCTAGTCTCACATCATCCATCATCGTTTTTCTGTAGTGCATACTGCCCTATGTATGACTTGCATGCTCGTCTTGACAATGCACATAGTGCAAGTTCAAGACAATACAAGTATGTAGTCAGCCCAACATGACGTTGCAGGAAAGTTTGGTTGATAATCTACTGGTGTACAACAGCAAAGGGTTATGGCATCCCTTAATGTGAAACATGTCAGTGTCCCTCACAGTATCACACTGTACATGAAGGATAGTATAGACATTTTAGTAGATAAGTATATAATTACATGTGAAAATTAAAGTGATGTTTCCCAAAGCTGAATTACTGCATATTCTATGGAACTGTAAATACACGCACAAATGTTGGTGTTGTCTTAAGGTAAGGCTAGAAAAAAATAGGCTATGAAAAATTAACGTTATCTTGGGAGTTTGCTATTTTTAATATTACTACCCAGAAACTACCAATAGCAAAAACGACACATCTTAATTACTCTTTTTGCACTAGTCAAACTTTATGTTACCCAGAATTGGTTGGACCACTCTAAACTTTCCTGGAAAGGCTTCAGGACTATGACACTCAAATATGTATCCTCACATAAATTTATAACAAATAACATGAATAACTTATTATCAAAAATATTGGAATCTTCTCCTTGAACATATATTAAAAGAGTAAACTAGTCTGACAAGTTATTTTGCACCAACTAGTTATAAGTAGCTAAAAAGTTAAATGAAATCTTCAGTGGTGTTATTATATGGATATTTGTATCAATTTTGAATTATTTCCTTTTTGTAACTCAGTAATACAATTTTATTTTACCAACTGTTTTTGTAGCACTTGATGTATTAAAGTTTTTATCTACTTATTTATGTTTACTGTACATTCTCAATGGCCATTTTCTTTTATACTGCTTTTATAATACTGTCATTTTTATCTGTCATACTGAATATGTATATAGTATGGAGGAAAAATAAAATATTTTTTTGAAAAAAAGAAAATAAAACTGATGTTACATTGTCCTGTTCGCACACTTACATTTGTTGCACAATCTGTGATGCACAGTACCATCTGTTACAAATAGTGAATTTTCAAGACTTTCACATGCACTATTTCACACTTCTAAAGCTGGCTTTCTCCTGTGGGACTTGCAACTAACACAGTGGCCTTTAGATTGTGTAAATAGATAGGTATGAGGTTCGATGCTCAGCACAAAAAATTGTGTGTGTGTGTGTGTGTGTGTGTGTGTGTGTGTGTGTGTGTGTGTGTGTGTGTGTGTGTGTGTGTGTGTGTGTGTGTGTGTGCAACCCTTAGTGCTGTATCCACCGCGTCCCATAAGAGGAATGCATTTAACTCTTTACACAACTCCCTTATTCCACTTTTTACTGAAACATCATCTATGAAATACACCGATGAGGTCATCCTGACAAAAGTGAACTCTCTCCCCTTAAAAGTCAGACTTCTCCTGTGTTACTTGCACCTAACACAGTGCTCTCTAGATTGTCTAAACAGATAGATAGGTGGTTTGATGCTCACTGTAAGAAACTTGTGTGTTTTAGTGTGAGTGTGTGTAACAGTTCGTGCTGTATCCACTTCACATGAGAATTTTACTTTTAACACAGCTCATTTATCCCACTTTTTACTAAAACATCCTCTGTGGAGCACACTGATAAGGTCATCCTGACAAAAGTGCACTTTCTCTCATTTATAGTCAGACTTCTCTTGTGGCACTTGTGTTTTTTTACACTATTCTCTCGAATGTATACATAGATGGCTAAGAGGTTCAAATACAGTGGCAACTATTACAGCTCCAGTTGGCTGTGAAATTTATCTTACCAGACAGATCTCCTTGGCAATACTCTGCAGATGCCATTCCTTCATAGACACTGTATGCAGTGCTGGCTGTTGATAAAGTGCTGTATAGACGGTGCAACTAGATAGGTAAGTGGTTCAAATCCAACCCTGTTAAAATACTGTGACTGTGATTACTGTCATATACTGTTGGCCACCTTTATGTACACATTTTCTTATGAGATGGATTTACAGTAGCACAGTGGCACAGTGTTACACTAGCACATTGTAGCATTCCCAGGAAAAAAATGTTTGGCCAAACAATTATAACATAATGCTACAATAATTGCAGTATCTCACAGTTGGAATGCAAATTCTCCTATGATGTGTAACTTTGATAGTGTGCTTTGTACAGTGTTACTATATATGTCAGATATTTGAGGCCAGCTGTGAGTGTGCCTTTCACACTCATGCTGTGGATACTTTTCTGCAAAGACATATATGATGTGTAGCTGTGCATTATTATCGTTTGCTTAAACCACTTTTTAGCATACACACCCAGCTAATAAACAATGATAATGTCATCCATTTAACTGTGCACTATCCCAGTTGAACCTCAACATGTCATGTAGCACTTGCAATTCAGGCATTGCTATTCAGCCAATGTTGTGTCAGTCTTTTTGTGACTGTACCTGTCACTACCTTTTTACACATCTGCTATGTACAGATATATATATATATATATATATATATATATATATAGAGAGAGAGAGAGAGAGAGAGAGATTCCTCTTACAAAAACTTGGGATAATTTCTCACATGGCAATGCTTTTATTCACAGTAATGATGACATGTGATTACATTTTGCTTGCATAACATATGTAGAAACCATTATCCCCTGGCACAAAGGAAAGATACGACATTCTGTATGTTGTTGCCTTAGTACAGCAATTGCAGGTGCACATATCCCTTGTGGCAATAACATGATGTAATGCCTTCACATACTGATATATCTTACAATTGTAGTGACATTTCTACCATGGCAAATTTACCCTGTACAATAGCATGTATTTTCTGTAGTCAGATGTTCATGTGTTCAACTTATTATTATTCATCTGTTGGCATTGTTGGGCCTTATACTGTAATGCATGAATGCTATCCACCACAGTTATAATATGTCCATTTACAACGGGAGAAGCCTCCACTATCCCTTTTATCTCAAAGAGAATTGTTTATGACACATACATATGATGAAATAAGTGGGCATATGTGAGGTTTCACAGTTGTGTTAAGCCTTCCACTGTGGCGCTTGTGGTGCATCCACACATCATTAGAGTCACATAGCTTTCTGTTCAATTCCTGAAAGGGAGACATTACATGAATGTACTGATATTTCATAAATACCATTGTGGCTAGCAATTCTTATCCATTTTTATGTTGGACAATGATATACCATCACAGGTTGTGATTGTATGGCAAGTGAAATGGTTATGAGGCACATGTCATGTTGTGACTGTTCCTGCGGCATGTGCATTGAGTACTGACTTGCATAGCATACCTACACAGATAGACTGTGGTTCAGTTCTGGGATAGTGTGTGTAATATGCTATGAAGACAGCCTACTTGTCAAAGAAGTATTTTTATATTGTACTGCTTTCTATTATTCTAATTAAATCTAGTAGCTCCTATTTTATTCATAACTCCTTTCTTAACACACACATTCAATTCATTTGTGACAACCTCCATTGCTATCTGATTTGGCATATAAAATCTATACAGAGAGCTGGAGAGTACAAGAGTCCAGGACCAAGAAGGAGCAGGTGCCAAACTGGAAGCAATCTCTCCTTTGTCTGAACAAGCAAATAAGGTCACTGGTGAAATCCCCCAAGGCTAACTTCAAATCCAGATTGGCCACATCCACTAAGGACAATCACAAGGTCTTCTTCACATATGTCCACAATCTCAAAGATAACACCCAAATCTGCTCTGAACTGGTGGTCAATAACACCACATACACAAAAGCCATAGATATAGCCAACCTACTGGCAGACAGGTTCAGTAAAAACTTCACCCCACCATCCCCCATCAGTAAACCAGGACATCCCCAGCACCTGCCCCCCCCCATCACCAGGGAGCAGGTCTTTAATGCCCTCTAAAGGCAAAAAATATGGTCTCCATGCGACCTGATAACATCCCTGGCTGTATCCTACATGAACTCAGGCATTAGCTCTCAGCTCCATTATGCACCCTATTCAACCAAAGCCTGAGCACTGGTTTCATCCCAGCTGAATGGAGGACAACCACTGTGATCCCTCTACACAAAGGTGGAGCTTCCACTGACCCAGGAAATTATAGACCAATCAGCCTAACTAGCCTGATCTGCAAGGCCATGGAATGCATTATTATGGACCTTATAAACAAGGACATTGGCAACCTCCAAACACTTCACCCCACACAGTTTGGTTTTGTCAAAGGAAGATCACTCCTGTTAACTTGGTCAACTTCTTCGAAACTGTCACCAAAGCCATGGACAAGGGGAAGATGGTGCACACCACCTACCTTGACCTAGCCAAAGTCTTTGACACTATTCCCGACTCAGGCATAATTGATAAACTCTCCTAACTAGGCATCAACCTGTATGTTACCGGATGGGTAGCTAACTGGCTCACTGTTAGAACCCACTCAGCCAAAATAGGGGAAGTCACCTGTAGTAGTAGACCTGTAATGAGCAGTGTACCCCAAGGATTGGTCTTGGGGCTTCTACTGTTTGGGATATACTTTTCTGAGGTTTAAGCCAAATCCAGTGGTCTGTGGCTGACCATGTTAGCAGATGACTGCAAGCTGGGTACTATTTTAAATTCTCCTAGTGATGTGAACATCCTCCAAGAGGGATTTATCCAAACTAATGACTGGTGCCAGAAGCATGGCCTCAAACTGAATGCCAAATAATGCGTCATTATCCCGTTTTGGGAAAATGGCATTCCCACTAATTATCACCTTAATAACAATGTACTAAGCACACAATCAGTTGTGAGGGACTTGGGCATCCAGGTTGATAGCAACTTGACTTTTGACCACCATGTTGCCTCCGTTGTACGGAAGGCTTTCTACATGGCCCACCTCATAAATAAGGGTATTTCATCCAGGAATAAGGAGGTCATAACATCCCTGCACTCCTCCCATATCAGACCCATTATCAAGTGCAATGGCCCCTTCGGCATATACCTTGCCAAGCACATGCAGCAGCTGGAAAAAACACAGAGGTTCCTGACCAGGAAAATCCTGGGTCTCAAACAGCTATCCTATACTGGCTAAAATCCCTGTAGCCTCTACTCAGTCTCTACAGACTGTTCAGAGGTGACCTGTGTCTGGCATACAAGGCCATCTCAGATCCAGCCTTGATGGAGTTGCTGCATATCCGTAAGTCAAACTCCACTCGTGCAACCCACATCCAAGGCCTTAACCTGGTCTGTGACATTATTAGAACTTGTTGGCAGGATAGATTTGTGTCCCAAAGACCCCCCATCTGTGGAATAGACTCCCTCTCCATGTCAAGCAGAGTACCTCTCTAGGCCTCTTTAAGAGGAATCTGGACAACTGGATGGGAAACAGAAAATACACTGCTGGGATCCCACCTGTGTCCCTGCTGGACAGGGGAAACAGGTGCTGACTTTGTGGGAACATGGGTCAAATTCGTGGCTAGCCTTATAAGGGCCTCTGGGCCAATAGTCTAGTATCATCCTCTGAACCTATGAACCTGTCCTATGTCATTCATTGCTCAGAGGCATACCTATTCCCAAAAGAATTATGCTCTGTACTGCATATCTTAATCCAGACATTTCTTAATTACTACTATAGTTTTCATCACACTAAACAGCTTAATGGCAAGTGAAGGCTTCCATAAACGTTTCTTACCATATGGCATGTAGTCAGACTATCAGAAACTGTGACTGGTCCTGTGTTAGTTACAACACTTCATTGTATGCTGGTACTGTTGAATTGCTGTTATGTTGCTGTTCCCTGTAATTCCATGTCAGCAAGCCCACAATGTCTCAGGCTTGTAAATTACCAATGTAAAACCTGAAATTATGAAATCTCATCTGATCTGAGTGATCATTTGTCAGTTATGTATGCTGTGTGTTATTATATTTTGACTTAGCATCTACATGAGTACACAACATTTGCTTGTCTATTACATGTTTATAGTTGATAAACCCCTTTCCTACAGGTGCCACTTACATTTCTTTGAAATCATAACCGTTTGTCATGTATATGATATGACACTACAGATGTAAGCTGAATTTGTTCTTGTGTATACATGCTGAGGTGGGGAATACAGCTCTGGTATCAACTTATGGGTCTGCTTCATTTAAACAAAGACCACTTCGCCGACACAAAATTCAGGCAGACTAAATCACACACAATGCAAATCACCGAAAAACCACTTGATCAACTTTCAAATCACCGTATTTCCATTTAGGGAACCATAAGTACTGAAGTAACATCTGTCTCTTTAGTTTGCTGGAAATATTCACAAGAGCAGGTTTCACTATACACTGTCTAGTACAGATCAGAAGTTATGATTGACAATGTCAGTAACACTCCTGGAGTTCTAGGAGCAGTGTACAACACTGTCATATTGCAATGAAATAAAGAGATGCTTGTTATTGATGGTTTCATTTATCATTTAGAAAGGACAAGGAACAGCCGCAAATACTGGGGGTGTAAGTATAAAATAGCAGACAAATGCAGAGGTAGAGCTGTGACAACTATAGTGGCTGATGGGGAATGCTTAGAGTGTTGCGCACAGTCATGCAGGTGACCTCATGTGAAATTCAGAAATACGCAGTTTGTAATCACCTCAGACAAAGAGCTAGTTTAAGCAGAGACACCTCATGCCTACTGGTGGATGATGCTTTAGTGTCTACCTCATTAGATACTATGCATGCCTTACTCCCTAGAAAAGCTCTGTTACAACAAGTAGGTTGTGTGAGATGGAAAGTATTTCATAAAGAAAAAGATGCAAATCTAACACTAGATAATATAGATTTCAGTCACTATCCTTTGAAAAATGGTACATTTGTCAGCAAAACTTTGAGTGATAGCACTACAGGAACAACAGTTGTTGTGTTTACTACTCCTAACAATCTGTATGATCAAAGCCGGGCAAGTATATGACTTATGGACGGCACTTCCTTTTATAAAGATGTATGCTGTCGACAACTTTATTCTGTCCATGGATTAATTAAGTTTGGAAGTCATAGTAAAGCTATACCACTGATATTTTGCTTAATGTCTAAAAAGTCTTTGAAATCTTACAATTACATGTGGCATGGTATCTTCCATTTATTATCTGAACATGGGTTTCAAGCTATAGTTAGAGATGTGTTGTCTGACTATGAAATTGCTGCAATGAAAAGTGTCCATCTCAATGTCAGTGGTGCTATTGCTAAAGGTCATTTCATTTTGACCAAAACCTATGACGAAAAGTGCAGCAACTTGGACTTTGTGCTTTATACAATAGTAATATCAGTTTCCAATTGAATGTAAAAAGTTTAGTTGCATTGGCATTTATTGAAGAAGAACTTGTACCTGGAATGTTCCAAATGCTTAAGGGCACTTTCCCAACAGAAAGGAGAGAATTACTCTGCTATTTTTCTGACTGGTATATCCATGGAAAATTAAGGAAATTTAATACCAGAACTGCTTCATCTGTACGGTTTCCACTTTTATTTCCAGTGTCATTCTGGAATATTACGGAGTTGAATGAACTGCTCCTCCCAAGATCTCAGAACAGCGTGGAGGTGTGGCATAAGTGCCTTAAGTGTATTCTAGGTAGTAGAAGTACTGATTTGTCTATTTTGATTCATGCTCTACAAAGGGAACAGAATAGGGTGGACGAATTCCACACTCTTATGGCGACTGGTGTCCCCCCTTCTCCAAAGAAATGTAAGATACTGCAAAGACACTTGCAATTTCAAAGTGTACTAGACAATAAAGCCTCATACAGCCATCTAGAATTTGTTAAAGCTATTGCCAGACTGCTGAAGATTTAAAGGTAGTAGGTTGTTCACAATGTTTTCTAATCTGTCTTGTAACTTCAATGCTCATAATTTACAAGAGTATCAATAATGTATGTTTGCAGCTCATGATATGGTATACAAATGTCTTGTGAAGAGAACAATAACGGTAACAGAACGGCATGCGCTGCTGCAGAAGGATTTTTGAACACATGGTCTGCTGTTATTGGTGATTTATTTTCTGGAGAGAAGGATGATGGACATAGAACGGCATCAGTTCCTAAAAAAATCACTTCTGGGAAATTGTTATTGTACGGGAAGAGTTCATTTGGTGATGTTGCTCATTTGAGAGTCGGTCATGTGGTATTTGAGTTTAGCATGCTCGTTAGTGCTTTGTATGGATTACAGATATATTCCACGTTAAACTACAGCAGAGTTCCACTTCAGTTTGATTTATACTTGGATAGGTTTGAAAGTAATTATATGCTGGGAAGAGATATGATTACATTACACTTTAATTTGTCAGAGAGAACTGTACAGGAAGTACAATGGAAGGGGATGCTCAGTATGGACTTGTGAGCAGTTTCAAGGGTACGGCATGGTGTAATTTGCATTGTCATTGATTTGAGTTTTGGTTATTTAATATTCGGCCAATAGGCGGTCGGTGAAGTGGACTTTCAGCAATTTGCATTGTCGGTGATTTGGTCTCGGTTAAATGGGTGTCAGTGAAGTGGTCTTTCATTTAAATGAAGTAGACCCCAACATACATACATACATTCTCTATACTTACATCTCATATGTGATGACTGCAGTCTGTGCATTCATCTAACAATGTATCTTCTGCCCTTGTTGACTGTTACCTCAACTCATCATTTTATTAAAGTTTATCACATTTTATTTCTCCTTTGTTATATTGCAGCTTCATAACCCTATCACATCCTTTGTTAGCATATCTGTTTTTATTTATATGCATAACACCAGTATTGCCATTGATATCTGAATTATCATTACATCAGTAATGCAGGATTTATGTTAGATATGTTTCTTTGACACTTCAGCACATCTGACAGCAGTATGTTTACATTTTACCCATCTCTTCTTCCCTATTAATTATTATGCTGTACAAACCATTATTCTTTATATAAAATTGCTCCATTTCACTTCCCCGCCATTGGAATTCTTTCACTGTACTTGCTCTTCACTCATTAGCCTCTATGTGGTATGGAATGACACACCTCTAGCAGCCTGCACATATCTTGCATTCCAGAGCACTTAACAAGCATAAGATAAACAAATGTAAACATTTTGTAAACAAGTAAAGCTATCAAAACTGTACAAATAACAATTTTATCAGTAAGAAGTGATAATAGTCAGTACATTCATAGTCTTTCCATAAATGCTATAATATACAGTAAAATTCACACAACCCCAAATTGTATTTTTTGTTAAACTTTCATAATTTGCAATATCTTAGAAACTGTACTTCCAATAAATATATTGTTAGAGCATTGTTATTAACCAGACATAAGGTTTCACACAACAACAAGAAATTCCTCTGAGTGTATGTTTGTTGAGATATTTACAGAAATATGAAAGCATATGCTTAATTGTATAATAGGCAATATAAATAACACTGAATATCTCTAAAAATGCTCAACTTACATTGCAAAAATCAAAGGCAGTTTTCTTCAAGAACATCTAAGGTTTCACCTGATGTCATGCAACACTATGTAATTCAACTGGTTTTGAAATGTTAAGTACATATGGAAATATTGTTTATTTTCATAATTACTAACAAACAGCTATCAATATCTCAGGTATAATATGATATAAATGGACATTGTCAATGAATGTTACTTTCTCCAACCATAGCATTTCATATCATAACTCTCAAGAACATGTAGGTCTATCAGCTATGAAAATATGAATGTAAACATGGAAATATGAATGTGGCAAATTAGTTGATTCATTTATCTAATGCAGCGTTTCCAAGATTAACAATCTTAGTGTAATTTTGTTAATACCTCTTTGCACTTTCTAATACTTCCTATTATTAGCTGATGAGTCACTTAGATGCCATGCAGAGCTATGAGTGCTAACTAGAAGTATACAAAATGGCAGTTTAAGCTTCAATGAGTTAATATTTCCATGCTACAGTACATGCTCGTAGCTTAGCTTTGCCTATAAGCAAGTTGTTTTGTTCATGTCTTTCCATGGCCAAGACAGCTACTATTGGCCAGGAAAAGGTGCTTGCAAATATGTAGGCGTGATGAGCAGCATGCATATTTGACTAGGCCTGTCGCTCATTGTGCTAACATGCTTACATCACCAAGAAATATCTGCAGAGTAATACTATTATATAAACAAACAACTTCATTAGTAACCCAAAACATCAGTTATACTTAGGAAATAAAAACCTAATACATCTACACAAAATTTCCAGAGAAAAATCTGACAACCTGAGACTATTAGTCTCCCTGGTGGATTGACACAACTTTAATGAATTTTAAGAATACAATAAAAATTAGAAATTGTGGGATTTGATATACTAAAATGCTTCTTACTAATAGAATTAAAAAAAATCCAGTCTATAGTCTCTCTCTGTAAGTGTTTCCTACTAATCTCTCTCTGTAAGTGTTTCCTACTGTTTTAAAGTACATATATAATTAATTAATGAATTAATGGACATGCTGCACCTCAGAAAATCCAAATCCCATTGAGCTACGTGCTCAAGAGACTTGAACCTCAGCACTGAAATAAATAGGACATGTTGGAGGGACAGATTCATAACCCAGAGGCTCCCTTCACTCTGAAATAAAATCCCAGTCCAGGTTAGGCAGAGTCCCTCATTGACTCTCTTCAAGAGGAATCTTGATGAGTGGATGGGGGATCGTAGGTTTACCCCGGGTATCACTTCTGTGTCACTGTAAGACAGAGGCACAGTATACGAACCTCGAAAAAGGGCATAGCAAAATTAATTTAAAATGGGTGGCGAAAGCCAAACACACTCTTGCTAGGCTTATAAATGCCCTAGGGCAGATAGCCTAGTATGAACCTATATATACTTATCATATGGCATATTTATATGTAATGCTACTAAAAAGATGTCAGAGCACAACTTCCTTTATTGCTTGTAATGTAAATCCACAATGCAGTTACCCTTATCTGCAAGTTTAATAACATACCTATCATCATGACATAACTTTTTCAAGGAAATCCACTCTTGTCTGATAAAATTGTAAGAAACAGGCTGTGTCAACCAAATCAAAAGTACATCTGACATAATATAGAACAAAATCAGAAAACTTAATTGACTTATTTTTAAATGGAGACATGAACTATATACAATGCCCTTTTTCACACTGATTCATATTCTTTGTACATTGTCATCTTCTGATTAACAGGTTAAAAAAAAGACTTCTCGAAAGGAAACAGACAGAGAATCATCTAAAAGAATCTCCAAATAAAACCCCAAGAAAGCCAACAAGAGGTAACCAGTTTTTTTTTTTTCAAATTAAGGTGTTTAACATTTTTAACCAAGTCCATAGTCACATTATGCAGTCTAAGCACATTAATAATTTATGTCTATGGTACTTAGACAAAGCTGATAAAACAGTCATACTCTATCAACTAAGAAGATAAATGTTTGCAAAGATGCACAATAATTCCTTGATAATGCAGAGTATGAAGAAAGAGCAAACGAGCAAGACATATATGATTTGTAAGTCTTATGTGCCATGGTCCAGGCTTGATGCAGTATAGATTGTAGCATCACTTGGGGACACAGTGGGTAAGACATTTTGTATTACCTTACAGTATTGTGTATGTATTATATTCTATTCATGGAATATAGAAACATATAGAAACACCTCTCCCTTCTGACAGTATGCCACACTGATGCCCCTCTCACAAGGCTGAGTAAGGAGAAAGTCATGGTCAGTTGCTTATCAGGGGCAAGGATCTGCCACATTACACACACACACTCAGGCCACTAGACCACAAGTACCAATATGACTCAGTCATTGTAGATTATATGAAGAGAAACATTATGGAGCTCTCAGAATATGTGTCTCAGGCTGGTATGAGCCTAGCACTGAGCAGCATTTTACCTTCTCCAAGGATGTTGCCATAATACAAACAAAAGATGATCAACTTTAATAATTGGCTTAGTTTTGGGTGCCATTCTAAGGGGGTGCTATATTTGTCAGCATGGAAGGAGATGGTCAACAGACCACTCTGCTTTGCCAGGGATGGTCTGCACCTCCCCCTCTAGGCTTTTGAACATTAGCTAAAATACTGTCTTCCCCCACAGTGCCTTTTTTAGGCAATGCCAAACTGAAAGCACTTCTGACATAGCAAATGAAAACCAAGAAAATCTAAAGGTATTACTGCTCAATGTTAAGAGACAAAACAAAGAACTCCACTCCCTAGAAGCTCTCTTCACCCAAGAGAATGCTGATGTCTGTGCAGTCACTGAGACATGGTTTAAAGCAGCAGAGAGCACACCAGCAGTGCAAGGATATAATTCCTTCCACACATTTAGAGCAGCTACTTCACAGGCAGGGACTAAGGGTGGAGGTGTCTCTATTTACATCAAAAATAAATATACTTTGAGGCTGGTCAAACAGGACAATGCACTTGAGCTGCTCCCTATTCAAATTACCATAGGCAAAATCCAATACCACTTCTTTATAAGCTATAGGTCCCCCTGTATGACCCAGGAAACCCATACCATGTATTTAAACTTAATAGAAACACTAACCATCCAACTCAATACCATATTCATGTGTGGCTTTAATTACCCCACTATTAACTGGGAATCCTATATGACACCAAATGTACATAGGTTCATAGGTAGGTACTAGGCTATTGGCCCTAGGGCCTATACAAGCCTAGCCAAAAAGGTACCCTGGCTTTCGCCACCCAAGAAAATTATTTTTCTGTGCCCCTGTCAAGCAGAACCACAGAAGTGATCCCCGGGGTGAATTTCCTATTACCCATCCAATCATCAAGATTTTTTCTTGAAGAGTGCTAATGAGGATCTCTGTTTGACATAGATAGGTAGCCTGTTCCAGAGTATGGGAAGTCTTTGGGACATGCACAGAGATTCCTGGATTTTATAAACACAAACTCCCTGGCCAGACAGTCAACACACCAACCAGGGGTGCAACCATACTGGATCTGGCCCTCAGTAATATGGGAGACTGCTGCACATCCCCTACTGTAATGTCTTCCCTGGTAAGGTCAGACCAAAATATTGTCTCCTTTGAAATAAAAATAAAACCTGGGCCTTCAGCTAAACCTGGAATATTCAGGAGCTACTCTAAGGGTAACCTCCTGTTATTAAGTGATAACCTGGCAAAATGTCAAGCCCCCATAAACCCTGAGAACACTGCTGCCTATACAGAACTGTTCACAAAAAGCTTGTACAAGTATGTTAATTGCTGCATAGAGGCAGCTGTACCATCAGAAAGAAGTAGAGAACTAACTCAAAAAACAAGCCACCCTGATGGAATCACAGAATCAATAGGCTGTATAACAGAAGGAAGAAAATCATGGCAAAAATTAGGAGGTGAGCACCCAGCAGGATAAAAACACTCTCATCAAACTAAACAAACAACTCAAAGGACAAATAAAGTCTACCAAAGCCAAATTTGAGGTAAGTTTGGCCTCCCAGGCCAAGGATAACCACAAAGAATTCTTTAGCTATGTCTGCAACCTCTCAGGCAAAACACAACTGTGTACAGAGCTCATTGTAAATGAAGCCACCTATACTGAGCCAGAAGATATAGTGAACCTCTTGGATGATAAATTCAGCTCCAACTTTACCCCTCTCTCCCCCTCAACCTTCCCTCAGGAAATACTGTCAAATATAACCCCCCCCTACTATCACTAGGGAACAGGGACTTAATGCTCTCTCTTAGACCAAGAACACTGCATGGGCAGAGACAAAATCCCAGGATGTCTTCTAAATAGCATGAAAAATTACCTATCAGGACCTCTGGAACTGCTCTTTAACTGTAGCCTCCAAAAAGGCTTTGTGCCTCATGAATGGAGAATAGGGTTGCCACCTTTTAACAAGGCCACAGTGGGACAAGGGGGTGTGGCCAGTAAGACAGGGTGTGTGGCCAATATGACACTGGTCACACCCCCCACCATGACATCACCAGAGGTGTTAAAGGAGATGCAGTATTACAGTTATGGGTACAACACTGTGATGTTATTACAGCATATTGAAAACTCACAAACCATTTAAATGAAGTGAAGCATTACTGCAAAAAACACATTACTGAGTTGTAACAGTAAGTAAACTTTAAAGGAAAAAAAACACACTACTCATTAAACAGAGTTGTTTATTTAAAAAAAAAGTAAAAAAATTCATAAACCAACCATACCACACACAAGCCAAGTGTATAATTAAGAATGTTTTTATTGCAAATTAAAGCTAAAGCAAAGAAAAACACAAAGACTACATACTGCACCCTAGTACTACATACTGAAAACATACACTAAATCACTTTTTTTTAAAAGTCTATTTTAAATTTGATTGTATGGCTTGAAGAAGGGCATGGTTTGAAACAATATTTGAATAAAAGTCACTACATTTCATCCGATAATTTACAGTCATCATTAGTTTGGCTTTTAACAAGTCCACACTACATCGGTTTCACACATCTGTCCATTTACTTTTCACCAAAGAAAACACTCTTTCTGCAAATGCATTTGATGTTAGTATAGACAATATCCTAGCAATTACCGGATATAGTGCAGTCAGCTCAGGCCCTTCTCTGAAAAGCTTCAGCCACTTTTCTCCTGGGGTCAAGCTTGTGTTACATAGCTGTCCAAGAAAGGGCCTAATTGGCAAGTAGTCCCTGAAAAGATGGCCTTCATCTACATCTTGCAGACTCAGGGCAGTGGTCACATTGAGTATGTCACTGAAAGCAAAGGTCACAGAGATAATTTAGACAGTGTAAACAAGTAGTTGTTCTCGGTATAATCAAACCACTGTTCCAAGTACTTTACTGCTGTCTCCAAGAACACAATGAAGTCTCGTTTCAGTTTGTTAAAAGAACTGCTGTCTAATGTGCTCATAAGTGCCCTAAGTTTCCCTCCAAAGAAAGCACCTTCAGCTCTTGCCTGCAGTTTTTGCTTGAGAGAGACCATTACACAAAATGCTGGGGCAGCGTAGGCAATGCATTCTCACCATGTTCATGGTACTGGGGCAGTATAGGCAATGCATTCTCACCATGTTCATGGTACTGCGGCAGTATAGGCAATGCATTCTCACCATGCTCATGGTACTGGGAGAGTGTAGGCAATGCATTCTCACCATGATTCTGGTACTGGGGCAGTGCAGGCAATGCATTCTCACCATGCTTCTGGTACTGGGGCAGTGCAGGCAATGCATTCTCACCATGCTCATGGTACTGGGACAGTGTAGGCAATGCATTTTCACCATGTTCATGGTACTGGGGCAGCGTAGGCAATGCATTCTCGCCATGTTCATGGTACTGGGGCAGTGTAGGTAATGCATTCTCACCATGTTCATGGTACTGGGGCAGTAAAGGCAATGCATTCCCACCATGTTCATGATACTGGGACAGTGTAGGCAATGCATTCTCACCATGCTCATGGTACTGGGGCAGTGCAGACAATGCATTCTCACCATGCTCATGGTACTGGGGCAGTATCGGCAATGCATTTTCACCATGTTCATGGTACTGGGACAGTGTAGGCAATGCATTCTCATCATGTTCATGGTACTGGGACAGTATAGGCAATGCATTCTTCACCATGTTCATGGTACTGGGGCAGTATAGGCAATGCATTCTCACCATACTTGTGGTACTGGGGCAGCTTAGGCAATGCATTCTCACCATGCTCATGGTATGCGGGCAGTGTGGGCAATACATTCTCACCATGCTCATGGTACTGGGGCATTATAGGCAATGCATTCTCACCATGCTCATGGTACTGGGGCAGTGTAGGCAATGCATTCTCACTATGCCCATGGTACTGGGCAGTGTAGGCAATGCATTCTCGCCATGCTCATGGTATGCGGGCAGTGTGGGCAATACATTCTCACCATGCTCATGGTACTGGGGCATTATAGGCAATGCATTCTCACCATGCTCATGGTACTGGGGCAGTGTAGGCAATGCATTCTCACTATGCCCATGGTACTGGGCAGTGTAGGCAATGCATTCTCGCCATGCTCATGGTACTGGGGCAGCGTAGGCAATGCATTCTCACCATGTTCATGGTACTGGGACAGTGTAGGCAATGCATTCTCACCATGTTCATGGTACTGGGGCAGTATAGGCAATGCATTCTCACCATGCTCATGGTACTGGGACAGTATAGGCAATGTATTCTCACCATGTTCATGGTACTGGGGCAGTATAGGCAATGCATTCTCACCATGCTCATGGTACTGAGACAGTATAGGCAATGCATTCTCACCATGCTCATGGTACTGGGGCAGTGCAGGCAATGCATTCTCACTATGCTCATGGTACTGGGACAGTGTAGGCAATGCATTCTAACCATGTTCATGGTAATGAGACAGTGTAGGCAATGCATTCTCACCATGCTCATGGTACTGGGGCAGTGCCGGCAAAGCATTCTCACCATGCTCATGGTACTGGGACAGTGCAGGCAATGCATTCTCACCATGTTCACGGTACTAGGGCAGTGTAGGCAATGCATTCTCACCATGCTCATGGTACTGGGACAGTGCAGGCAATGCATTCTCACCATGTTCATGGTACTGCGACAGTGCAGGCAATGCATTCTCACCATGCTTGTGGTACTGGGGCAGTGTAGGCAATGCATTCTCACCATGCTCATGGTACTGGGACAGTGCAGGCAATGTATTCTCACCATATTCATGGTACTGGGAGAATGTAGGCAATGCATTCTCACCATGCTTTTGGTACTGGGGCAGTGCAGGCAGTGCATTCTCACCATGCTTCTGGTACTGGGGCAGTGCAGGCAATGCATTCTCACTATGCTCATAGTACTGGGACAGTGTAGGCAATGCATTCTCACCATGTTCATGGTACTGGGGTAGTGTAGGCAATGCATTCTCACCATGCTCCTGGTACTGGGACAGTGCAGGCAATGCATTCTCACCATGTTCATGGTACTGTGGCAGCGTAGGCAATGCATTCTCACCATGTTCATGGTACTAGGGCAGTGTAGGTAATGCATTCTCACCATGTTCATGGTACTGGGGCAGTAAAGGCAATGCATTCCCACCATGTTCATGGTACTGGGGCAATGTAGGCAATGCATTCTCACTATATTCATGGTACTGGGACAGTGTAGGCAATGCATTCTCACCATGCTCATGGTACTGGGACAGTGTATGCAATGCATTCTCATCATGTTCATGGTACTGGGGCAGTGTAGGCAATGCATTCTCACCATACTTGTGGTACTGGGGCAGTATAGGCATTCATTCTCACCATACTTGTGGTACTGGGGCAGTGTAGGCAATGCATTCTCACCATGCTCATGGTACTGGGGCAGTGTAGGCAATGCATTCTCACCATGCTCATGGTACTGGGGCAGTATAGACAATGCATTCTCACCATGCTCATGGTACTGGGCAGTGCAGGCAATGCATTCTCACCATGCTCATGGTACTGGGGCACTGTAGGCAATGCATTCTGACCATGTTCATGGTACTGGGATAGCATAGGCAATGCATTCTCACCATGCTCATGGTACTGGGGCAGTGTAGGCAATGCATTCTCACCATGTTCATGGTACTGGGACAGTATAGGCAATGCATTCTCACCATGTTCATGGTACTGGGACAGTGCAGGCAATGCATTCTCACCATGTTCATGGTACTGGGACAGTATAGGCAAAGCATTCTCACCATGTTCATGGTACTGGGACAGTATAGGCAATGCATTCCCACCATGCTCATGGTACTGGGATAGTGCAAGCAATGCATTCTCATCATGTTTATGGCACTGGGACAGCGTAGGCAATGCATTCTCACCATGTTCATGGTACTGGGACAGTGCAGGCAATGCATTCTCACCATGCTCATGGTACTGGGAGAGTGCGGTCAATGCATTCTTACCATGTTCATGGTACTGGGGTAGTATAGGCAATGCATTCTCACCATGCTGCTGGTACTGGGGCAGTGCAGGCAATGTATTCTCACCATGCTCATGGTACTGGGACAGTGTAGGCAATGCATTCTTATGATGTTCATGGTACTGGGGCAGTGTAGGCAATGCATTCTCACCATGCTCATGGTACTGGGACAGTGCAGGCAATGCATTCCCACCATGTTCATGGTACTGGGGCAGCACAAGGCAATGCATTCTCACCATGTTCATGGTACTGAGGCAGTGTAGGTAACGCATTCTCACCATGTTCATGGTACTGGGGCAGTAAAGGCAATGCACTCCCACCATGTTCATGGTACTGGGACAGTGTAGGCAATGCATTCTCACCATGCTCATGGTACTGGGGCAATGTAGGCAATGCATTCTCACTATGTTCATGATACTGGGACAGTGTAGGCAATGCATTCCCGCCATGCTCATGGTACTGGGACAGTGTAGGCAATGCATTCTCACCATGTTCAAGGTACTGGGGCAGTGCAGGCCATGCATTCTCACTATGCTCATGGTACTGGGGCAGTATAGGCAATGCATTCTCACCATGTTCATGGTACTGGGACAGTGTAGGCAATGCATTCTCACCATGCTTGTGGTACTGGGGCAGCATAGGCAATGCATTCTCACCATGCTCATGGTACTGGGACAGTGCAGGCAATGCATTTGCACCATGCTCATGGTACTAGGATAGTGTAGGCAATGCATTCTCATCATGTTCATGGTACTGGGACAGTATAGGCAATGCATTCTCACCATGTTCATGGTACTGGGACAGTGTAGGCAATGCATTCTCATCATGCTCATGGTACTGGGGCAGTGCAGGCAATGCATTCTCACCATGCTCATGGTACTGGGGCAGTATAGGCAATGTATTCTCACCATGTTCGTGGTACTGGGGCAGTATAGGCAATGCATTCTCACCATGCTCATGGTACTGGGACAGTGTAGGCAATGCATTCTCACCATGCTCATGGTACTGGGGCAGTGCAGGCAATGCATTCTCACCATGCTCATGGTACTGGGACAGTGCAGGCAATGCATTCTCACCATGTTCATGGTACTGGGGCAGTGTAGGCAATGCATTCTCACCATGCTCATGGTAGTAGGACAGTGCAGACAATGCATTCTCACCATGTTCATGGTACTGCGACAGTGCAGGCAATGCATTCTCACCATGCTTGTGGTACTGAGGCAGTGTAGACAATGCATTCTCACCATGTTCATGGTACTGGGACAGTGCAGGCAATGCATTCTCACCATGTTCATGGTACTGGGGCAGTATCGGCAATGCATTCTCACCATGCTTGTGGTACTGGGACAGTGCAGGCAATGCATTCTCACCATGTTCATGGTACTGGGACAGTGTAGGCAATGCATTCTCACCATACTCATGGTACTTGGGCAGTATAGGCAATGCATTCTCACCATGCTCGTGGTACTGGGGCAGCGTAGGCAATGCATTCTCACCATGTTCATGGTACTGGGACAGCGTAGGCAATGCATTCTCACCATGCTCATGGTACTGGGACAGCGTAGGCAATGCATTCACCCCATGCCCATTAGCTGAAAAGTACTGCCATATCTGCCTCGGGGTCTCCTCTTCTCCCTGGGAGAGGAAATAGGACTGGAGCACTGGGAGATTTTTTACTATTCTTTCAATGGCTGGCAGTAGTGACAGCCACTGAATCTCAAATTCCATGCCACAAAACTCAAAGAAGTCTTTCAAGTCTCTGGTCCTTGTGGCAGAACTTGAGAAATGGCTATAAAGTTTCATTAAAAATACTTCCACATCATACGGTAGTTGCACTGCAGCTTTTTTGGCTGCATTGTGAATGATGTGGGCAGCACAGTTAGCCTTCTGGAGTGATGGGCACTTTTCTTTTAATCTGGTATACACACCAGATTTCTTCCCATAGTTCACACTGGCATTATCAGCTCCAAATGCTGAAATGCTGTCCCAGGGCAAGGAGTTCCTTTCTATAATGTTTGAAATTTGCTGTGCCTGTGTAGATTCATCAGGGTCTTCATAGAAGTCCAAAAGGCCATTCACCACCCCTTCTTCTTTAGAAAAATACCTCACAACAAGTAGAAATAATTTTATGTTTCCATGTTGGATGCATCCGATGAAATTGCAAATGAAGTGCCTGGTTTTTGAAGGTCATGCAGGAGGCATTCCAATGAGTGCGTTCCCAAAACATTTTCGACTATGGCATCAGCTTTGGTTATTCCACAAGATAGATTCTTTGCAATGTCTGAGTCACTGTACAACTGGCTGGCCAACTTTGCTGCACAGTCCAAACTGTTATAGGAAATATTGTGCTTAACAGCATGGAACACCTCAGAGGCTTCTGCTGCAATGACCTTAAGTTCTGGTCCCTCATTGTTTGTGTTCCTTGCCCACTTTGTCATCAGGTGACTGGATTCTACTTGAAGAATAGCAGTCTTATGTTGTTCAGTTGCCTCATGTCGTGCGACATCGTTTCTTCCACCATGGGTCACTAGAAATTCTTTCTTGCAGTACCAGCAGAATGCTTTTACATTACTGCATCTCTCGATCCAGTTGAATTCCATATTCCAAACATCCTGCCACTTGCACATTCTGTTTTTGGTGGTAGACTGTGATGAAGCTGCTGCTGTCTTCATTCTTGAATCTGTACTTACCTGATATGCAATATATTTAAATTTATGTTAGTAGGGTGCAGTAACATATTGGTGCATGGATGAACTGGCTAGAAACAGTGGCACACGAAAGAACTGGCTTGAAAAACATCAGCACGCGAAAGAACTGGCTTGAAAAACATTGGCATGTGAAAGAACTGGCTTGAAAAACATTGGCATATGAAAGAACTGGCTTGAAAAAACACTGGCATATGAAAGAACTGGCTTGAAAAAACATTGGCATATGAAAGACCTAAGGAATGGAGCAGAAAAGAATTAACATTACAAACCATTTGAAAAAGGTAAAATAGTAAATGAAATAATGTAGGGGGCATTTTGGCCATTGAAAACTTTGACATTAACACAGTTTGTAGAAAACGAAATGCATTATTTTTACCGCTGAACATGCCCCCCACCCCTGAAGAAAATAAAGTTAAACACATTTTCACTGTACCAACTAGAATGAGAATGCACAGAGGATAGCTTTTGACCACAGCAGTTAAAAGAAATAAATGTATAGCACTAATTTACACAGCGCAATGATCTATTAACGAACATGCCCAACAGCAGCACTGGCCATAATTGGATTATAATGAAAGCAGTACATTGTAAATTTATTGAAGACATCACTAAAAACAAAATACAAACTTTGCTACTTATAAAAGCAAACTATCCTGAAATGACAATATGTTTTAGCACAATCCCAAATGTACTGCATTAACATCTGAGCATGCATCCACAAAAAAAAAAGAGGAAAAAAGTACATAAACATTTTACCTTTTAAAAATACTTCTTGCAAGAGCAGCTAAAATAAACTACAATGCACATCAGACCCCATGGACCCCTTTTACCTCAAAACAAGACTAATTTACCCAGCACAATGAGGCAATAAACAGGCCTAAGTAAAAGCAATACACCCATATTCACATTACAAGCAAAGCAGGACATTTTAACCTTATTAAAGACAGCATAAAAAATAAAATGCACACATTTACAACTATAAATGAAAATGATCTTGACACAGCTTCGGCAAGTTGACAACATGTACCTACTAGAATAATAAATGCACTACGTTAACTATTAACATTCCCCCTCAAAAGGTAGACTTGTACCACATGCACATTGCACTTTGACTTGCAAGAAATAACAGGAAAAATTACCCAAACAGTATATCCTAACTTCCTGAAAACAGCATTAAATTGCACACATTTCCATACAAAAAAGTTTAAACTATACTCGAACATTTTCTATCTGTAAACAGAAAGTACCCTGAAAAAAAAGCTACGACAATAGACATATATCACACTACATTTATATTTAAGACTGCCCCCCACCAGAAATAAACAAAACTTCTATATACCAGCAACCACAATTATAATTACATATATATATATATATATATATATATATATATATATACACACACACACACACACACACACACACACACACACACACACACACACACACACACACACACAGGTTTTATACCTTTAAAAACTACTACTCGAAAATCTCAAAATAAACACTGCACAGATGTAAATACTGCATACTGCACCCTCATCTACCTCTAAACATTAAAAACTTAAATTTAAATAAAATACAATATTCCCATTTTAAACTACTACTTGGAAATCTCAAATTACCACTGCACAGATTTAAATACTCTGTACCTTTAAACATTAAAAACTTAAATTTAAATAAAGCACAATATGCCCATTTTAAACTACTACTTGGAAATCTCAAAATTACCACTGCACAGATTTAAATACTGCATACTGCACCCCCTATTTACCTCTAAACATTAAAAACTTAAATAAAGCACAATATTCCCATTTTAAATAACTACAGCCACAAAATACTATGTACTTACCACTATCACAGTCTTCGCTCGGCTAGCTGGCTTCCTTCCTGCTGGAATGGCTGGCTCAATCACTGGCTCCCTGCCTGCTGGATTGGCTGGCTGGATCAATAGCTCTCTGCCTGCTGGACTGGCTAGCAGGCTCCCTACCTGCTGGAGTGGCTGGCTGGCTGCCTTCCTTGTGGTCTGGCAAATCTCAGTCCTTAAATTATAGCAGCTGTAGAAGCGGTAATACAAAACCGCTCTACAGCTGCGACCTTTGTAGGGCTCTTCCAAGTCAAATCCTCACCCCCTTCAATCCTTGCAGCCAATTGCTGAATGATTTACACCACCTGGACCTAACAGGGAATACCTCTAGCTGCAGGTCCGGGTTGGTGACATCACTGCATTGCCATGAGAAAACTGGAAGTATTTTTGGCTTTTCCATGGCAATCCAGCATGCAATAGAAAACAGGACTTTTAAAGTCCCACTGCTTGACACTGTGGATAACGGGATGAGAAGGCTCAACCCGTGAGTGTCCCACTGACAACAGGATGGGTGGTAACCATAATGGAGAATGGCACAAAGGTGGGCCATCTACAGACCCTGGAAACTACAGACCCACAAGTCTTATTAGTCTATATGTAAAGCCATGGAAATAATTATCATGGCGATGATCAATAGAGATATTGTAAACCTCCAGGCACTGGACTCAACCCAGTCTGGTTTTGTCAAGGGCAGATCATGCCTACTCATCCTAGTGGACTTCTTGAGAAAGTAACCAAAGCAATGGATGAGGGGAAAATGGTTCTCATTGCCTACCTTGACCTGGCCAAGGCATTTGACAAAAAAACATACTCGGGCCTTGTTGACAAACTCAAGAGGTTACATACACAGTCATATGTCACTAGGTGAATAGCCAACTGGTTCACAGACAAGACCCAGGAAGTTAAAATTGGGGAGTCCACCACTACAAAGAGGCCAGTCACAAGTGGAGTCCCTCAGGGATCAGTCCTTGTACTGCACCTTTTTGTTATTTATGTCTCAGAAGTCAAGGCCAATGTCAGTGGTCTCTGGCTGAATAAATTTGCAGATGATTGAAAATTAGGAGCTGCCATTGAATCCCACATTGATACAAATGTTCTCTAGGAGAAGTTGACACAGACAAACAACTGGTATCAGAGCCATAGACTAAAGCTAAATGCCAAGAAATACATAATAGTATCCTTTGGGAAGTCATCCATCCCTGGTAACTAGCATATTGACAACACACCCCTTAGAGTTAACCCAGTAGTCAGGGACTTAGGATACACATGGATAGTAATCTAGCCTTTGACCATCATGGGTCTACAGTAGTGAGGAAATCATTCTATGTTGCCCAACTTATAAACAAAGGTGTGGCATCTAAGTCCAAGGAAATCATTGTTCCACTGTATTCAGCTTTTGGCAGACCTATCATTGAGTACAATGCCCACTTTGGTATGTACCTAACCAGGTATATCCAACAACTGGAACGTCCACAGAGTTTCCTCACTAAAAGAATACAGGGTGTAAGTAAAATGTCCTATGCAAACCACCTCAAGGCTCTATCTCTGTATTCTCTCTCCTACAGGCTTTTGAGGGGAGATCTATGCCTGGCATACAGGGCGTTGTCAGACCCCACTCTGATGGACCTCCTGCATATCCACAAAACAAACAGCACCAAAATTATCCATTCTACAGGCTTAAACCTTGTCTGTGATCTAAATAGGAACTGCTGGAGAGACAGGTATATATCCCAGACTTTACTACGTCTATGTAACAGGCTCCCCACCCATGTGAAGCAGAGTTCCTCCCCAACCCAATTCAAGGGCAACTTGGACAATTGGATGGGGAACAGAAATTCATCCCTGGTTTGGTACCTGTGTCTCTAATGGACACAAGCAACCTATAAATGGTTCATCTCCCAGGCCCCTGCCTACAATTATCAACGGTATCAGAACTTGTCAGAGATTTGGGATGTATGGCTAGGCTTAAAAGGCCCTTGTGGTCGTTAGGCTAGTAAACACCTATGAAGCTATTCATTAAATTAAATGTATTGAATAACTGTCAGGTCCAGATAATGTAGCCCACAAGAAATCAACTGCATATTAACTGATGATATTGCACAAGACAGTGCAGGATTTCCTCCTCTTGTACTATGTTGTGCTACAGCCATCACAAAGAATGAGGGCTGTCTTCTCACACAAAGGTATTTGGGATTTAGTGCTTTCATCACCAAAATGTCAGACTTCCTCAATCAAACCAAAATCACAACATTAAAAAAATCAAAAATCAGATCACATTCAGTCATAAAGTTACAATTAAAATGTATATGATTTTGAAAATAAAAAGTAAAAAGTGAACTGACTTAAGTTTCCTGATAAGTGTTTTTCTTTAATACATTTTGTATGGAAGTGCACCCAGCGGGATGGTAAACTAATTTACTCTGCCAATACAATTTCTGATGCAAAATGTGCTTTGTGTTTTTTGGTTTATATTGAGCATGAGATGGACAGTTTTGGCTTTACCTTTGTTGATTTTGAGTTTGTGTTGCAAACATAAGTCTGCAATAGACTGTCTGTTGTCTTTCAGCTTTTCATGGTTAGGAGTCGCCACAGCAGAACTCTGGTCTGCTAATCATTGGCAGTGGATTTTTATGGTGCCAAGTTGCCAGCCTGACACCCAACCTTAAAGGAAGGCACACCCATTCACGCACGCACCTACCTGCATGTCTTTAAACGTAACTCGACCGTGGGGAGGACATGCAGAACCCACATAGACGGTGCTCCAGCAGAGAATCGAATGGGAGCACCTCTTGCTGTGCAGTAAAAAAAATATCTGTGTTGTATGGTAGGAAAAAACTTACAGGCTCATGTGAAGTCCTGCTTGGATCCCTCCCACTGACACTGTCTTGTTCTCACCAATGGGAGCTTGCACAGTATCTGATCCCTTCATTACTCTGTTATGTTAATGACCCCTGGTCTACCATCATGCCCAAGGAGAGAACTTTATTTAGAAATCCCCCACAGAATTGCAGGTTGGTATAGTATGATTTATTACATTAAGTAACAATAACTTAGTATAGTATACTATATAAATCTGCAATTCGAAATTATCATGTGTAGCCTTGTCATGCCACAACACCTCCTCCCATCCTGAGTACAGGAGTGCTTAGTAAAACGTCCAGTGAGTTATTGAAGAAACTGAAATGTTCTCAGTGTGACGCTGCACCACACTTTGAAATGCATTCATGTACTGCATTGGGCTACTCTACCGTGGTCTACAAGGATGATGTAAAATATGTATTTACACATCTGCAAACTACGACTATCAGTACTAGTTATAATACTTTCACCAGCTATGTCAGCTCAGATAGAAAAAGTTGTAAAAAAAGGTTTGCCATCTATAAAGCATACCATAAGAACTCCACTAAAAAATATACTACTTAGAGGCGATCTCTGCTTGACATACAAAGCCATGTCTGACCCAGCTCTGTTAGAAATGCTACTTATAAAGAAATCCCAATCCCTCTGCACCACAAGCTCCAGAGACTTCAACCTGATTACCACAATCAACAGAACATGCTGAAGGGACAGGTTCATAACCCAGAGACTGCCTATGCTATGGAATAGACTTCCCATACATGTCAAACAGTGCATCTCACTCACCCTCTTCAAGAGAAATCTTGATGAGTGGATGGGAAATAGAAAATTCACCTCGTGAATCACTCCAGTGGCTCTACTCGGCAGAGGCACTGGAAACTAAGGTCAGGTGGCACAATGCCAGGGTAATCCTATGGGCTAGGCTTGTAAAGGCTCCAGGGCCATTAGCCTAGTACACACCAATGAACCTATGAACCTATTGAGTAGGTACTGATTTATTCTGTTTCTGACAGGCCAGTTATCTGACATGTTTGGAATATTATTTTGGGTTCCCTGAGGTAGCTGGGCTGACACATGCAACAACTGCAAATACAGTCAGTGCGTTAATATTTATATTGGTCCAATAAGGAATACCTGAAGTTGTCTTATCTGACACAGGTTACAATACATAAGTCAAGAATTCAAAATATTTGTATATGATCAGGAATTCAGGCATGCAACATCCTGCTCACATGATCCTTAGGCAATATCCTGCTCACATGATCCTTCGGCAACATCCTACTCACATGATCCTTAGGCAACATTCTGCTCACATGATCTTTAGTCTATTGGACAAGTGAATGGACTATCAAAACTGTGAAAAATCTCATAAGGAATATATATAGCAGAAACTTTATAAACTTTCATCATGCAGTTTTGGAATACAGGACTGCACCACTGCAGGACAAGCCTCTCACCAGCTCAAATGTTGATGGGCAAAAAGTTGAAAATCAGCTGTGCTGCTAGTGCAGAGGAATCAGCATAAACTAAAATAAACACCAGAAAACAACAGAAAGTTATAGTCTGCATAAAATAAAAATTCAGAAGCCATGAAAAAAAGCCATAGCCTGAAATGACAGTTGTTTATCTATTAACTAAGCCATGGGTAAGATAGGAAAACGAAATCATATAAATTTATACAATTAGAACATGCTGAAGCCAAAGTTAAAGCTTTAGAAAGATGAGCAACCAGATATGTCACGAGTCCTGTTTCAGAACATCTATAGACTGTAAATAAAAATGATAGTCAAAATTTGCAGACAAACTCTTGAAGACACGTTTCCACACAAACTCGCTATGCAGTAGGAAGTATCCATAAAACAAGAGCTGATGTCCAGTGTGAAGTCTTGTTAAATACTTCAACTATGAGTGCATTTTGAAGAAACGAGACAGACATATGGACTGTTCCAAAGTTAAAAAAAAATATTATTAGAAATTAAGAGATTCATTCATTAGTTTGTTTTCTTGAATGTGTGAAAAGTTTAACTTTGATGTAAATGGTCTATGATATGCATAGTACAGCATTAA